>NC_133493.1:12031080-12062795 GCF_025370935.1 Choristoneura fumiferana
TTATGTATGTATGTATGTATGTATGTATGTAAACTCTTTTTGTACAAAAGAAAATTAACAAAATACAATTGGCAACTTTAAGATACTTGTACAAAGGCGGACTTATCCCTTGAAGGTCTCTACCAGTCAACCGTTGAGTTGATGAGAGAGAGGAGCAATACGTTAGGGTCCGACAAAGGGTTGAATGTGTTTCCCTTTTTTTTGCGAATCTCGTCATAACATTACAACATCAATTTTATTTAAGTGAGTTCCTAATAATTTTTTGTTTAAACCTAACGTAGTCCAGTAGGTATTAGAGCGGCAAAAATAAATGATCTACGTTTTGTTGTTAATCATCAAGATTACAGAAATTATTTAAAACAGTAAATTATTCGAAAGTTTCCTGAGCGTTACGGAAATCTAGAAATAATAGTAGATATAATAGTGTCGTGATGCAAAACAACCGTTGATTAGCAAAATTGCAATGAATCTTAACTTAAAACACTCGTTATAATTCCAGATTTCTTGAAATTATACTATTTTATATTGTTTATCTAGTTTTTAATTCAAGTAATAAAGTTTTTGCTACTCACCAGTAACCGCGCGCGTAATTCGCTACAATCTCTCAATTGATTCCCAGCACTGCTATCCGGTTGACAATGGTTTGTGATCATTCAAGCAAACACCGGTACTTTTTATACTTCCAATCCAACAAATTCACGTCACTATTTGTCTCTTCCGCACTACAGCGAAGATAGTGATTATAAAGTAACAGAAACGGAGATAAAACTTAAAACACAAGGATGAGATGTATTTTGATAGCGGAACAGCGGCGCGCGACGTTAAGATAACCCAACCGAGTTAAGTTGACTGTTTATTACGTCTTGGCGTAAGAAGAGAAACTTTTTTAAATGAGGCGGGTTACTACAAACGTCAACATTGGTGATATCGCACGAATGACGTCGGGTCGCAGTGACGTGGTGGGGTGGCCACGGTACTATATAAATATTCTTTGCGGGCAATCATTTATTTTTTAATTTTGCCCATTCAATAGATTTATTTTATTTACTCTAACTTTAGCTACCCGCGGCTCCACACGCGCAAAGCATTATGTTTAGCAGTTAACTTGTAACTCTGGAATTGCAAAAAAATGGAATTCTTAAAACTGCATCGTGGATTTCATTAACGTTGCATAAAAAATACCCGCGCCAAAATTTTACGACCCTTAAACCTTTGAATCAATTTACATTCAATTTGGTATGGAGATAGTGGGAGACTCTGAGGAGTTTTTTTATACCGAAAAAATAACACACGTTCCCTCAGGATAGTGATTAAAGAATTCTCCGCAGATGGAGTTACAGGCAAAAGCTAAGATAAATAGTTAAGCTAATTTATAATATACGAGTACATCCTAAATAACGAAATTATAAGTCGTTATCGACAAATAAAAGAAACTCACGAAACAATGCATAAAATGAAATAAGAAGTAATACCAAACATTAAAACAGAGTGCGTTTGTTACCTTAAGGCCTGTTAAAGATGTTTTTTTTTTCAAAAATATCTGAACTAATTCAAATTCAAATATGTTATTGACAGAACATAGTAAATATACAAAAGTACTACAAAATGTTCTTATGTTCTACCTACCCTGATTGGGCGTCCGATATTAAAATCATTTTCTCTCAGCAATATACAATATGTGAAGATACTAAGTAAAATCGCAACGTAATTTCTTAATGCTATTTCTCATTATTATTATTTAAATTCTCTGAATAAAGACTTCATTATCATTATATTATTTATTATTTTCATTTTAGATTAGTATCATTGCAAATTATTAATAACTAGCGGATCCGATAGACGTTGACCTGTCCGAAAAAACTCCACATTAAAATTATTATAATATTCCAACAACAGCGCCATCTAGCGGGTACAAGTTATATACGTTCTTTAATTTTATAGGAGAGTTTACCGTATCGATGCGGATCATTGACAGTTAGAAAACCCAAGAACATTGTTACGGGAAAATGTTTATTCTTTTATTTTATTTCGTCAATTTTCCAATGTTTTTAATACATATATTCCTATTCCTGACAAAGACAAATCAAAAAAACACAATAATCATAAAAAAATATTCAGCCGTTCTTGAATTTATAAATGGTGTAACTAACACGATTTTGTTTAAAATAATATATATAGATATAGATATAATGTCAGTTCATTATTATGTCAGATATATGCTAGTAGTGTAGGTAACAGTTTAGATTTATTGCTATTAAATACTTTATATAAGTAAGTGTATTAATCTTACTATTATCCTGATCATTAAAAAAGTCTTGTGTGGAGTAATAACATTTATCTAGAAGTCTCAATATTTCATTGTTCATACGTATATCATAGAAATTTATTTACAAATTCCCACAAATTTATGAAATCTCATTTGCGCTGGTATCATTTTCCGAAAGCGTTTCGATATTGCACACATCATACACCATTTCAGCTGTCACATAATTAAAAATATGATTATATAAATCTGTAAGTCGTAAATATTTAGATTTATAATGTAACTTTAAATAGAGGAAACAATTGCGCAAACTTTAAAGCGCCGATCATTTAAAAGTTTGTCATTAAATTTGTCTATGTATTTGGCTCAAGTAAAATCAAAACGCAGCGGAGGTTAGCAACGGAGGAAGGTCTCGACCAATCAGAGCACGACAACAACTTTTGTTTCCCGCCTTTTATCAATATGGTGTTTTGAATAAAATAAAGAAAGAAAGAAAGAAAGAAAGAAAATTTATTTTGGCTCCAAAATGTACCACCTAAAACTAAGACTAGAACTAGCACTAAAACTATAAAACTACTAAATAGAATAAGACTACATATTTATAGGAAAAACTCGTGAGGAAACCTGTTCAAACCTGGTGTGTGAAGTTCTCAATCCGCAGTGGGCCCACGTGGCAACTAGGGCCTGCCCAGCAGTGGGACATAGGCTGGGATGATGATGATGATATAGAACAAGATTAAGATATAGAATGAAATCTATAAACGCAGATGAAAAGAGTCCTGTCGGCACCTATGCCTTGCCTACAGCTATTTGTTACTAGTTGGCAATAGAACGCTGCTCACTCTCGTACATCAGTTCCATTGCCACCTTCAATTTTTTTTTATTCTACTGTATGGCAAACGAGCAAGTGGGTCTCCTGTGCCCATAGTGTAAGTTTTCGGTTACAAATTACGTCTCGATCGCGTTCGCGTTAAAATCTCAATTTGTATGGAAACACGAACAGCGCCTCTAGCGGAACGTTTGCGATGTTCGTGTTTCCATACTAATTGAGATTTTAACGCGAACGCGATCGAGACGTATTTTGTAACCGAAAACTTACACTAGGGGCACTGATGGTAAGAGATCACCACCGCCCATAAACATCTGCAATACCTGACACCAATTGACCTAGTCCCAAACTAAGCAAAGCTTGTACTATGGATACTAGGCAACGGATAAACATACTTATATAGATAAATACATACTTAAATACATATTAAACATCCAAGACCCGAGAACAAACATTCGTGTTATTCACACAAATATCTGCCCCGGCCGGGATTCGAACCCAGGACCTCAAGCTTCGTAGTCAGGTTCTCTAACCACTTAGCCATCCGGTCGTCAAATTATCGCAGATGCATTGCCAACCTAGAGGCCTAAGATGGGATACCTCAAGTGCCAGTAATTTCACCGGCTGTCTTACTCTCCACGCCGAAACACAACAGTGCAAGCACTGCTGTTTCACGGCAGGGTTAGCGAGCAAGATACCCACGGGAAAAGGCTTGTACAGTCGAATTCATTAATTTGTGAGCAAAAATTTGTTCTAAAATATCTGAACACGCTTTTGAGCCGTACTCTTGTTTATAAGTTTTTTATGCAAGAAATTATTTTCATTTTCATTTACGCCGTTAACAATAGAGTCGTGTTCAGATATTTTTGATAAATTTTTTGCCCACAAGTTTATGAACTAGACCAGGGTTTCTCAAACTTATGGCTCCACGTACCCCTGTTAAAGTTTCTAGACGACAGCGAACCCCTACCTCCCCCCCCCCCCCAAGAAAGTAATAAAATTGACTGTTGGAGAAACTAAGTTTATTTTTATTTCAAACATCTTAATTATAGTGTATATTATTTATTTCAATAAAGAGTAACAAATATAGGTAAGAATCGTCTTGCCAACGAAAATATAAACTGAAACAAATAACAAACAATTAAGTAACAAATTTGGAGTTAAAAAATACAAAAAGTCTGCAAAAACCAATCTTAATCATCTTGCCAGTCTTGCAGCCACCATCACGTAAACCTTGTCGCGAACCCCCTACCGTCGAATAGCGAACCCCTAGGGGTTCGCGTACCCCACTTTGAGTAACCCTGAACTAGACTGTAACAAAATTGTGTAATAACCTATTTACAGCGTGTATTTTTAAGACAACCGCAAACAGTGGAGTTCCTTGCTTTCTGTTTGCAGGGTGTAAAGAGAATGTAAAAATTAAGATTGTTTTGTAATAGTTTACAAACGACCAACCGATCCGAACTAAATCAATCACCACATTACCTACCCTAACAACTCATTTCCTATAGACGTGTTACCGTCTTTGTACTTGGAACAATGCACTGTCGAACAATGGTTTTGACCGTGGGTTAATCTGCCCGATGTACTGAATTGAACGTTTAGCCCAGCGGTTCTCAAAGTGTGCTCCACAGGCCCCGGGGTTTCGTGAAGTTTCTGTGGGGGCTCCGCAAAAGTACTCAAAAGTTAGCGTAGCTTTAACGCCTCAAAAGGGTTCTCTAATTTTTCGCCGAAAATATTTTACCCAAATGAGAGAGAGAGAGAGAGAAAGAGAAACATTTATTTACACATATTCCATATACATAAAAATACATTAGATGGAAAAAAATAAAAAAAATGATAAATGATTCGTTTCCCAACTATTTCGTATGGACGAATGTTTTTTTTTAGTGTAAGTACTTCGGGATGGTTATATAATTAACCTAACTATACCTACTCCATTTATTGTAACTGAAAGATAAAAAGGAAGAAAAACATTTATACCTACAAATAAACAATTTTACTCGCAAATGTGATGAAAAACATTGAATGTCGCACGGGCGGTACTAGAATTACGAACTTCGACTTCCGTCTTCTAATAGACTCTCGTTTGTAATTCCTTATTTACCGCCCTTAAGACACAATGTAAAACCAGATAAATAATAATACCTAATTAACTATTTATTATTATGAAAAAGAGGCAAACGCCCATGGAGTATTTTGATATTTTTTAACTTATGCTAACTTATTGCAGTGTCCAAAATCTCATTAATTAGTTGTTTATGTTATGTCCTTATGTTATGACTATTATTTTTAATTTTAGCCTTTCAATAGGGTTCCGTCGCCAAAAAAGTTTGAGAACCGCTGGTTTAGCCAATCTGGAACGTTTGCGCCGTAATGTGTAATGTAATGTAGAGTAATGTGTGTAGGTTTAAAAGTTCTTATTTTTATACAGGATGGAAAGTTTTGACGCCACTTACGAGGAAAATAGTCTAAATGCTGAAGGAAAGAAAATCTACTGAACGGAAACTTTTAATTGGGCCAATCAACTTTTTACCGACAGTAATCTGTCCGCGACATTTTTCAAACAATTGCAGATTTTTGTAAGTAAACATGTTTTTTCTGTAATTTAATAGATGGTGTACATGAATACATGCCATCCTACGTAAGTTCAACCTATTAAACCGTGAAATATCTTGTTGGAAGTACGATTTTTTGGTAACGCCAGAGACAGTTTTGGTAACGCAGGAGAAGCCCAAAGTGTCGGTAAAATAGTTGATTGGCCCAATTATTATAAAAAAAGAACCGCTTAACTGATTAATGAAAATATGGATTATTCATAATAATTTATTTGCTTAAAACTTGGCATCTATTATAGGCAGACGGAGTCGCGGGTAACAGCTCGTACCTACTAATCATCATCATCGTTACACCTTGTTTTGCCTAACAACTTTTGCCTATTTTCGGTTTGCCTAATTTAAGATAAACTAAATTACTTACTTAACCTCATTTTACCTAATTTTAATTTCAGTGAAAGTCATTTTGTATATAACTTACATACTTCATATTATTTTGTTTTTTGGCTAATTTTAAATTACCTAATTTTCATTTTGTATAAACTAATTTCCTATACTGTTTGACTGCCATAATTATTTTTCGTCTAACATAAGTTCGCGCTGTCGCGGCAAGCTCGCGCGCTCTTGTGGTCGCAGTTCTAACCTAACCTACTTTACTGGTCGCAGTTCTAATCTTAGTAAAAACGTTATTCGGCTAAGTGATGATCAGGTAGTTAAAATAAGAATCGACAAAGTGAGTTTTAAATAAAATAATGTTTGTCAAAACAAGTTATGAAAATGATCATTTAGAAAAAAATAAAATTCGACAGAATAATAATTGTAAATTACGAAATCATACAAATTGACTTTAGACAAACAATTCACTAGTAAAAGTTAGACAAACTGAAATTAGGCAAAAAAAATTTAGATAAGTCAAGGGAATACCATCATCTTCATGATATCATGATTTCATTATGCGGACGGCTAAGCTGGAACTCTCTGCCGAGGTCAGTTTTTCCGGAACGCTATAATCTGGACATCTATAAGGTCAAAGTGAACAGACACCTTCTAGGCAAACGTGTACCATCTCAGGCCTCATCTTCGCCTTCCATCAAGCGAGATTGAGGCCAAACATAAGCCTATTTTTTATAAAAAAAACAGTCGTAGGACGTCCATTGTTGGACATAGTTCTCCCCCAGAATACACGATGTCAGCCAAAATAGAAAAATGGCCGATATTTAATGATAAAATAGAAGTACTTTAACTCCCCCATTACACAACTCTGAATATAAAACACATGCTATTACCGCCTTAAGTAGGGTACAGATTCGCCTTAACTATCTAGAGATTACCTGTAAAAATGTCCTTTTAGTACACGCGAATACGAACCTTAAGACTGAGGCTTAACGCACATTTTGCGACAGGATTTGTAGTAAATTAACAGGCTCACACCTGCAAAATCAAAGCGCTATCAAACGTAACGATATCGCTCCATAGATGTGTGTGACTGGATTGAGAAAAAACATTTTTTTTTAGTACTTATCCCAAATGTTTTCTTACTCTTTGCATTGTGTATCTACTTTATTTTGGTATCTCTACATTATTCCCAGCTGGGCATAGGCCTCCTCCCAGAAAGAGAGGGCTTGAGTAGTTCCCACGCGGGCTCAGTGTGGATTGGGACCTTCACACACACTATTGAATTGCTTCGCTGGTTTGTTTAGGTTTCAAGTTTTAGGTGAGAATTGCGGGCAACCGGTGGATGCAAGACGCAAGTTGTTCATTGTGGCGTTCTAAGGAGGAGGCCTTTGTTCAGCAGCGGCCGTTTTCCGGCTGATGATGATTGACGGATCGCAGACAGCGTAAAAGCGTTTTCATCGGCACTCATCTCAATGAGGGCTATCGTATTTTGTCTTTCTAGATGGCGCCACTGTTGCGTAAGGTTTTTAATTGTGGCTTTCAAAGTCTGTTATTACGGGCGTGAAAACAAAGTTTAGATTAAAATCATATTTAATACACCTTAAAATCGTACCATAAAAATATCGAGCAACCACAGTGTTGCATAGTCCCGGTTTGTTCGGAAAAAAGGGAGGACAAAAGTATCCGAAAGACAAAACTGTCTCAAACCACAGACATTCATTGCCCCGTAACGCACAATTGCCATAATTAATTTCAGGTAATGCAAAATATTCACAAAATTATTCTAATTATAAATAAACCCGCGTAGCTCACCCAAAAACTATGAGATTTGACATTTCGGAGACCTCTCGCTACACTAGCGCCTCTAGCGGCGAATGCACACGCGATAGCCCTCATTGTCACCATCTCCTCATTCCCGCTTATTCCTCGAGACCCATCAATCCTTAAACCCTCCGCACTCCAACAACGCTTGGAGGCATTAAAAAATTCATAAAGCCCGCCACACACGCAGCCAATATAACATGAATAATTCAAGAAGACCAAATTCGAAGTTCACTCAAAGTCGAAACGGTCATTTACAATTTAGTAGCATTATAGCTGTAGGACCACCACTAGACAAAGATTTGGTGGGACTGTCCCGCACGCAATTGTAGTAATAATTTCAAAGTTTGTTCTCGGGTCTTGGGTGTTTAATATGTATTAAAGTATGTACCTATATCTATATAATTATATTTATCCGTTGCTTAGTACCCATTGTTGGCAACACTGCTAACATAGAGTATTTTTTACCTTTTTATAATTTTTTTATTGTCTATGGGCTATGTGGCCGCCCCTCTTTTCTCCCCTTCTCTAACAGCCATTCCGAGCGTGTGTAACTGTGTAATTAATAATTAAGTGTGTGTCTTTGCAATAAACTTGCTTTTATCTGAAGAACCGGTGTTTTAAAGTGTTTACAGTCCGCTAATTATAAATAATACCCTACAAGCAACACAAACTTGTACATGGTCAATCGAACCGAGAATTATAACTTTGGAAGCCGCAAGTTCGTCGGGTCGTGCAGCAGTCAACAACGCGCATCGAGCCGACGCAAAATCAACGAAGGCACACACAAGAACACGAGACGGAGCAACAGTTTTAGGAGAAGAGAAGCTCATTGTTACAGCAACATACATCATCTATCTGTAGCTAGAAATTTGAAGAACAAAGGAAGAAAAGTACGATTACAGCAACATTACACCTGTACCGTACGTACCTACACATACATACAATTACATACAAACAACAAATTCGAAGAAATCGCCGAGCCGCATCACGTGACCAACGCCTGTACCGGACGAACTTGGACGAACTTTCCCGCTTCCCGCCGTCACCGAGCGACACGAAGCAATCGTCGGCCGGCCAATATTGAGCGCATGCGAGTCGGGGAAGAGAGGACGCCATTTTGTTTTCATTCAATCGTGTCATCGTGCGTGCGCCACGTCGCTTGCGCAGTGTCAAAACTTAAAACCTTTTAAATTTAAATAAGCAATTAATTAAGTTCCTTGTAGTTTCGTGTGCTTAAAAGTGAACGTGAGTGTGCGATGGGGCTGGAGCAAGGCACGGCCCACAAGGGCTTGAAGGATCTCGTGGCAGCGCGTGGCTACATCAAAGGCGCTATCACTCGTCTTTATACTAAAGTCTTAGACCATGAGATGATTAAGTCTGCGCCCGTCGCAACATTGCATATGCTAAAATCACGTGCAACGACGGCGTTTGACGAATACGAACAAATTAACAAATCCATCTTGTGTTGGATCCTGACGACCAGGAAAAGCTGGAAGAATACGAAGATAAATATTTTGAAGCGCTGTCCACGCTGAACAGCGAAATTAGTATTCGCGAAACTACCGAAAATCTGACAGCCGCTCCGCCTCACCCCACACACGCGCCCACTCGTTTACCACCTATAGACGTGCCCGTGTTTTGTGACACATTCACTGCTTAGAGCGTACCAGCTCGAGCGTGACTGCAGCAAGGACCCATCCATGCAGGAATTTCTGGGTTACTTGGAGAAGAGGGCGCTGGCGCTGGAGAATGCAGACCAAGACCGCTACCAGCCGCACCAGGGTGTGCCTGTTCAGCATCGCCAGTCCGCTCCAGGAAGATGGTGGGTCATAACAGGAGAGCGACCACAATCACAATGCGAATACTACGCTGCTACCGTCGGAGCCGCTGCTACAGTCTCCCAGCGAGGCGCAGCCGACCGCGACGGCGGGGCCTTCTGCATGCAGCCAGCGGCAGCTTAGCGCCGCACCTCAGCCCAGCGTGATCAACACACAATTTGGATACGTCGTCGGGGGCAGCATGCCGCAGCATATCTCGCAGTCTAAAGTATGTAATAAGGTATCATTAAAGTGTACTTCTTGTGACTCCGAACTCTCAGAATCCTTAACTCGCTTCTGGAATACTGAAAGTGTCCCTCAAACTTTTAATGAAAAATCCACAGAGGAAGAGCTGTGCGAGTACATTTTTAAAAACACTGTTCAGTTAAAGGATCGCCACTTTGAAGTCGCACTACCGCTTAAATTACCACTGAATGAAATCAATGACACATTAGGTGACTCATTCCATTTTGCATTGAAAAGATTCCTGAATCTAGAGAAAAATTGCATCAAAATCCAGTTTTTACAGAATATCAAAAATTCATTCAGGAATACTTAACTTGAAACATGGTCATTATGTCGATATCGAATTATATGATTTAAATAAAGATGCAGTATATTTCCTACCCCATCATGCAGTAATTAAAGCAGACAGCAAAACAACAAAAACTGCGAGCTGTATTTGATGGTTCTATGAAAACAAACAAAAGGGTTCACTAAATGATCTCTTGTTAAATGGCCCTGTAGTACAGAGAGATTTGTTTGACATTATTATGTTATTCCGTTTAGGTGATTTTACATTCACCTCAGACATAAAACGTATGTTCAGAAATGTGCGTTTGCGTGAAGAACATACTTCACTACAAAATATTCTATGGAGAGACAGCCCTAGTGAAAATGTGAAATGCATTAGACTAGACACTGTTACTTATGGCCTGAAAAGTTCGAGTTATTTAGCCACTCGCTGCTTAGAGGAACTCGCAAGCAAGCATGAACGCAACCTGCCCTTAGCATCGTTCATAATTAGGAACTGTACTTATGTTGATGACATTTTATTTTCTGACAATAAATTAGATAATGTCCTTGAGGCCAAGTCTCAACTGCGTGAGCTCTTAAGCTTAGGTGGTTTTCATACTCATAAGTGGTCATCCAATAGTAGTGACGTTTTGGTGGACACTCCTTTAACTGAACAGCATTTTGATGAAATAGAATTAAAAGAGGAAAATTGCAGTTTGAAGGCACTAGGTCTCCATATTGTCATGAAAGAGGATCAATTCAGAATGTCTTGCCCAGATTTCTTATGATCCAAGTAGAGTCACAAAAAGAGACATTTTAAGTTATATAAGTAAATTTTATGACCCTATGGGTTTTGTTAGCCCCATCATTGTGCACGCTAAGGCCATTATGCAGAAAATATGGTCTGCCGGCATAGATTGGAATGCTGTACCCCCTGACGACATTAAAAAGGAATGGTTGGAGTTTGCGTCCAGTCTAGCGGTAATGCCACCAATTTATAAAAAGAAATATCCATGTATCTGATTCAGACATAGTCGAGCTCATTGGATTTGCAGACGCCTCGAGCTCCACTGCATACGGATGCTGCGCGTATCTAAGAGTCACAGATTGTACAGGTACCACCACTATGCACTTGCTCTGCTCTAAATCGAGGATAAATCCTCTTCAGGACAAAGGCTTGACTGTGCCGCGCTTGGAACTAAACGCGACACTACTTCTGTCTAAGCTAATTGCACGGGTTTCCAACACGCTTAAACTAAAACTTACCATTCGACGGGTCTATCTCTTCACTGATTCGCAAATCGTGCTTGCTTGATGCGCACCGAATTAACAAGGCTACAGGCTTACGTCGCAAACAGGGTAAAGTAATTAAAGAGCTTACTGCCGATTGCCATTGGCTTTGTGTCAATACCAAGGACAACCCAGCTGATTATATCAGCAGAGGAGTAAGTCCGGCGTACTTGGTTCGTGCGAGCTATGGTTTAAGGGCCCTGTGTTTTTGCATGATAGTAAGTATAATTTTGACTACAATCTAGAGCTCCCGCGCGACTTACCTGAGGTGAAACCTGTATCAGCATTCTCCAGCAACCACACGTCTTCAGCGACGAGCGCTCAGACTACAGTTTTCGAGAAATTAAGGAAGTTATTCTAGTATCCAAAAAATGATTAGGGTACTTGCATATGTTTTAAGATTTACCAATAATATAAAATCTACAAATCAAAAATTGAAAATCCTTTTTTGTCTAGCAGCGAATTGAACAATGCTTTAATGCTAATCATTAAGAACGAGCAAAGCAATTTCTTTAAAGAAGAAATAAATTCTCTACGTAGAGGTGGACCGGTCAAGGGTAGCTTGCTTCAACTCCATCCATTTCTTGATGGTACTGGTATGTTACGAGTCGGTGGAAGACTGCATCATTCGAATATTCCGTATTCGCAAAAACATCCAGTCATTCTTCCCAAGGGCTCCATAATAACTAAACTTATCATTACAAGCGAACACTTAAAGCTTTTACACAGAGGGCCCTAGCCTTGTACTAGTCAATTTAAGCCAGAAATACTGGATTGTAAATGGATTGAATGAAGTAAAAAAGGTTACTCAAAATTGCATATTGTGTTTCAGACAGAAAGCAGAGGCATCAAAACAGCTTATGGGTTCCTTGCCGGCGGAAAGGGTGACTGCAACAACGCGTGCATTCGTCAGGGTCGGTGTCGACTTCTGTGGCCCCATAAATGTAAAGCTTTCGCGCGTGAGGCGATCTGTCGTCGGAAAAGGTTACATTTGCGTTTTATCTGTCTAGCCACTAAGGCAATCCATTTGGAATTAGCATCCGATCTCACGACCGACACTTATCTCGCTTGCCTTAAGAGATTAATATCAAGAAGAGGGCTGCCAAGCGACATTTATTCTGACAATGCCAGCACCTTTAAGTCGGCACGGAATCAGCTGTTTGAATTGTATAAACTGCACTCTTCCCAGTCCACCTAAGTTTAGTGAATAGTTTTACTGCTCACAAAGGCATAAATTTTCATTTTATACCATGTTATTCACCAAACCAGGGGGGTGTGGGAGGCAGCCGTGAAAAATACTAAGTACCATTTAAAAAGAGTCTTGCAAAATAGCACGTTAACTTACGAGCAAATCAATACTGTACTGGTGGTAGAAATAGAAGCTGTACTAAATCTAGACCTCTCATCCCTATGTCGACAACAGACATCAATGATTTTAGTTACTTGACCCTGGTCACTTTTTAGTTGGAAATGCATTAACTATGTATCCAGAAAACGATGTAACTATTCAACCTCAAAACAGATTAAAATTTTGGCAACAATGTGTTAATTAAAACAATCGTTCTGGAAAAATCTGGTACAAACAATATTTAAATGTGCTTCAAAACAGGCCCAAATGGCGCACTGTTAATAATAATATTGTAGTAGGTAGTCTTGTAATTTTAAGAGAAGACAACACTCCTCCTATGTCTTGGCCAATGGCCAGAGTGATGAAAGTATACCCAGGTCATGATGGGCTAGTTAGAGCAGTTCAAGTCAAAACTCCTAACGGTAATATGCACACCCGTGCTATAAGTAAAATAAGCCTCTTGCCTCTAAATGATAATGACTCTTAGCTCTAAATAGCTCAAATTAATCTAAATAATACTTCAATGTATGTAATTTTATTGTTTAAGTCTTGTTTATTTTGTGTAATGTTGTTCACCCACTATAATGGTGATTTTTAACTACCTTTTGACGTTTGTTATTAATCAATCTGTCACTCTTGTAGTAGTTTAAATACCTCTGGTATTAGGTCATCGACCTTGACTGTGTTAGGTCATTAACCTACACAGATAGTAACTTGCTTACTAAAAACTTAATTATTTCTAATTGTATTGTAGAAATATGGGCCGCGCCCCGAATATGTTGGCAACACTGCTAACATAGAGTATTTTTTACCTTTTTATAATTTTTTTATTGTCTATGGGCTATGTGCCGCGCCCACTTTTCTTCCTTCTCTATCAGCCATTCGAGCGTGTGTAACTGTGTAATTAATAATTAAGTGTGTGTCTTTGCAATAAACTTGCTTTTATCTGAAGAACCGGTGTTTTAAAGTGTTTACAGTCCGCTAATTATAAATAATACCCTACAAGCAACACAAACTTGTACACCCATAAACACAAGCTTTGCTAAGCTTACTTTGGGACTAGGTCAATTGGTGTGAATTGTCCCGTGATATTTATTTATTTAGTTTATTTATTTAGAAAGTCAAAGTACCTATCTTTGTTTGTCAACATAGGTGGTTGATTATACACTAGGTGTTACGAGTACATGATACCCAATCACTATGTTTCGCCCACAGCATAAATTCAAATTATACTGTTGCAAAGTTAGTACGGATAAAATTTTGGAAAACTTTTTTGATCCGCTTCCATTGGTTGGAATAGACAAATGTAGGTTGAATGATAATGTCAGTAGAGTCAGCCAAAATAACAATAATCGAAGAGCAACAGCGAAAATTAAAAAATGTGTGATTTAAATTTGACATTTAATGGAATGTCCCTAATTTATTCTTTGAAAAATTGGTCGCATTGTCAAACGTATTCTCGGCGGAGACTCGGTCGTGAGTGAACGAATGAATTATAAATGAACGAATGGATTATAAATGAACGAATAGAAACGGGAAATGTCAACGGTGCAGGTACAAATTACTACCGAAGTAGCTGGCAAACGAAACTCAATTCGAATGTGAACTTTAAATTCATAGTGCTAAGGTGTTGAAGATTTCAGTTTGAGTGCAAAGGTAAAGTGGTGCGTCTGAGAATTACTTAGACTCGATAATTTATTTAGGTAATTAATTTAAGCGTTCTTGAATGTTAGGTACACATTTATTGCTAATTGGATGTTGAATTTATTTACTTCTGCGATTCGGTTAGCAATTTTACACCTTTAAGGAACTTTTCAAACTTTTTTTTGTCTACGGGGTCACACACAGATACAGATTACACTAGATAACGCAAAAACCTCAATCTGTATGAAACCAACCGCGTCACTTTTTTATATCTACTGTGACGTCTCAACAGCGAATTAGCGATGTGAATTCCCTGTGATTTCCCTGGTTGGGTTGGGACAGACATTTTGTATGAATAACCTAACCAACATAGAAAAGTTGAACAACCCCCAATATTGTAATTTGAAATTCCCCCTCATAAACGGTTAAGCCGATTTGAATGAAACATAGCTAAGAATCACCGCAAGGAAACTCGCGTAAAAACCTCATCGAAATCGATCCATCTGTTTGAGAGCTACGATGCCACGAGCAGACAGACATTGACGTCAAACTGTACAGAGAGTCTCTGACCGTAAAGCTTTAAATCCAAGGTTCGATTCTACTCACATAACTGAGCTTCTTTTTAACCCCCGACGCAAAAAGAGGGGTGTTATAAGTTTGACCGCTATGTGTGTCTGTGACACCGTAGCTCTTAAACGGGTGGACGATTTGAATGCGGTTTTTTATTTGCAAGCAGGTTTCTAGCGATGCTTCTTAGATATGTTTTATCAAAATCGGTTCAGCCGTTTTTGAGATATTTAACTTTAAAGTGACAGAGTTGGGGTTTTTCCACAATTTGTTGGTTAGGTTATGTTCTACAACTTTAAAAAATATGAACACTGTTCATTTTTTTCATTAAGATTAAATTTTATTTTCAATCTTTGCCATACCTACGATACAAAATTGACAGCGCACTGCTAAATGTTTATCTAAGTCAAATAAATGTCAAATAAATGTCAAAAATTATTTAAAGGCCGTACCAAGAGACAGCGATAACACCCGTCCGAAACACTGATTTAACGATTAAACTTTGAGGATCAGTAAATTATCTTAATTCAAGGTTTTTTTTGAAATTAAATAAAATTAAAATTCATTTATTTCAAGTACAAAGACATTAATTTCTACCTATAAGGTAAACGTCCCCATGCTCGACACGCTAATGTCCAGTAGATGACACCCTGCTGTCATCTCTATGTTAATGACATAAGATTAAAGATGCCAACTATTGGGACAGTGACGAGCACTCGTACGTTTACCTTACATGGTATTACAAACCCGGTGAAGTTATCCTTTAGAGTTAGAATGAAGTTCGACCATCGAAGTGTGGAAGTTTACGAAGGCGGTCCCGAGTTCGATTCCCATTTGCATAATTTGAACTGGCCGCGTCCCTTGTAAAATATATATCAAGTTTGTAAAAAAAAGCTATTCGTGGAACTTGGAGTTCGTGGGACGTTCAGAGTTTCCGTTTGATCGGTTCTTCTTAATTTAGTACGAGCGTTGGATATCTGAGAAGGGCATGCAGGTGTAATATAAAACAAAAAGCTTGCTGAGTAAGTGACCAGTCGAGTATGGTTGTATGACAAATACAGCCACCACTCCTGGCTTTACTTATTAGACTCTATCTTTATGATATAAAAGGTCATTCCTAGTATTTTTACACGAAATCTTTTTTCTCGCCGGTTGTCCCTTCTTTTGCACTTAATCAAAGCCTTTGTCTCACGTTTTGTTTATTTTGTGTACTTTGCCACCTATTCGATGATGTTTTTTTTTATTTTAACACTTTCAAAAACGACACTTCTTAATATGGTCGGATTATCACAGGCAGCTAACTTTAGGCAGCTAACTTCACACCGGTTCGAACAAACCGATTCATGTACCGGGGTGGGTGACCTGTAATTTCGCCGAGTTTAATTACGCAGATTTTCGTTTCGCAGACAACTATTGGCAGATTTTTCTTTTGGGCGAGCAACGTTCGGTACATTCGTTGCGCCTATTATTCGTTTCACCGAATAGTCGGTGCGAATAGCGATATGCATATTTACTCTTAAACACGATAAGCAGAGTTATCATAATGGTATCAAAATGTAGTTAGGTGTGACGACGAGCGTTAGCGAGGAAGAGTGTTTGGTAGAATTGCGACCAACAACGCACGAGCCGAGCGAGCGAAGCGAGCGTGCCGCGGCAGCGGCCGGCGACTGCCAGAACCCAACTGCTGGCGTCGCGACTTAGTTTGTTTTTACTTTAATATAAAGTAAACCTAAATTCGAAAGCGAAAAGTTGTTCAAGCAAACGTTTTAAATGTGTAATATGTACGCTTACCAAAGAACTCGATTTTCGAATTTCGTAGTAGCCCCCCTGTGGAGGATTATAGCTAACTTACTTTACAACTGCAGTGTAGAACCCTAAAAAAATCAACAACCTTTGAAAAAGCGCAGAACCTACGTTCAGGGCGTTCACAAAGGACTCTCCTACAAGGCTTCCGTCGCCACAATCAGTCTTTTGTAAGAGAATACCAACTTCCACTTTCACTTTAAACCTTAACCTCACCAAACAACCAATCTTACCTGAACTGAATAAAGTTGAAATTACAATTGCGTGAAAATACGTGATGTATATGTAATTTGGTATGTTCTAAGTCGGCCATATTGCCTAAAGGCGCGAATCAAGGATTTCGCGCGCATTTTCGCGCCAAAACAAAAGGTTCGGGGCATCTTGTGTTTAATTAAAATGCATCGTAGGCTTTTAGATATGAGATCTAATTAGTGACTGTTTTGATGTTTTTTGCTGACGCGATGAGTAATTAGTTTTTGAAAAGCTGATAGATGAGATTGTTGATGCGGCGGGCCTTTAAAGACACACCATGGTGTTTTTAAAAAAGCGTACCTTTTCTTTCAAAATTTTGAGTGTAAGAAATAAACGTCATAAAAGTGACGTTTTTGTGTTTTTTTAACTATCGGAATCAATTGTGCTCTTGATTCTGAGTAGGACAAGACAAAGCTACACTTTTTTTGTGAAAATGTCCACCAACACGGAGTTTTCCTTCCCTGTAAAGCCCACGGAAAATTATAATAATAAATAATAATAATAAATGTTTATTTCAGACGTAAGTAGTCCATATACATGTTAGTAGGCATACAATACCTCGATGCTACCTCGTTGAGTTTGTTGCCGGATTCTTTTCAACAGAGATTTTCCGATCCGGTGGTAGATTTTTTTTGAGATGATAAGTGCTTGTTATAGCCTAAATTGAATAAAGATATTTTGACTTTGACTTTGACAATAAGAACGAATTTAAGAAAATTTAACTTAAACTAATAACTACTTATACAAATACCGAATGTAATTTCACACATAAATTTCGATAAACTCGAGGTGCTTCCGAGCTCGCACCCACGATCTTCAGCTAGCTTGAGAGGTCACAGGTCTAACCACTAGGCCACCATGATTATTTAGGTACCTAGGATGTCCTAGGTAACAAGTTCTTTCAGGTGCTTTCGATAGGTAATTAATAAGATTGTTTTTTTGGAATCTTTTTGTATTTTTTATTTCAATTCCAAATTTTTACTTTTACGGTCATCCCGTAAAACCGAAATTGAAAATACAAACTGAAATATAGATGCACAGAAAAAAAAAAACAGAAAAATAAGACCATCACTGGGAATCGAACCCAGGTCCTCGGTAATCCGTACCAGGTCGTCGGTAATTAATATTCATTTTTCTCTGCATTGTTATTTCATTGTACATTGTACATCTTAATGGTTAATTACCATCAATTTAGTAACCCCCGACGCAAAAAGAGGGGTGTTATAAGTTTGTAGCATCGTAGCGCTCAATCGCATGGACCGATTTTGATGCGATTTTTTTACTTGGAAGAGAGTTTATTTTCTTTGGGTTTTATCTGTTTCATTAAAATCCACCCGTTTTCAGATGTGAAACTTTGACATGACAATGTCGGGGATTACCAACTTTTCGAAGTTTGTTGGGTTGGGTTATTTAGTTTAGTTCTACTCGTAGTAGGTATATGATCAATATGTGGCCCGATCCCAAATACAGTCGTGAACATACATTGTTAAGTCTAGAAGGAATCTATTACACTCGAGGGGTGCTAAACCTGTCGGCGAGATGTTTACGACGCCTCGGAATCCTACTTTATAGGTACCTTGTTAGTAGCACCCCTGAGCAGGGGTTAAGAAACGAAATAAATGAATTAGTAAGAAAATTGGGTGTTTACGCTTTTGAATAATTTTTACATTGTATTATGAAGATGTATATTCAGCAGTTTTTTGGAATAAATGTTAGCTACAAAATAAACGAGTCTATCTGGGTCTCAAGGGACCGGCAACGCACCTGGGGGGCTACTTCCAAATACGAAAATCGAAGTTCGTGTCGTACTGTCCCTCTCTCTCTCGTCTTAAATAATATTAGCGTCAGCGGGAGTGCAACATACGAAGTTCGAATTTTGCACCTTGTAGATAAGGGCTTGTGATACCCCTCGTGAAGTTATCAGGTGACTCTTGCGCCGCATGTTTTTGACAGACAGCAAAATGATCCTCTATTACAGCCTTAACTAATACAAGGAAAATAACTACACAAAACCCATCGTAAACTATAAAACATTAGGAATCATTAGATAGCAACATTAGTTATCTTGCCATCCATCGTGGATGGATAGACGAATGACCTTTTTAAAACTGCGGGTTCACGTTGGATGCAAGCCGCTTCCAACCGATGCAACTGAAAGTCTACGGGGCAGGCCTTTGTCCGACAGTGGACGTCCTACGGCTGATATAACGATGATGACGTATTCAAAAATTACATTATATACATATAATAAATCTGTAGAAGGTTGGTGTCTGTACATTAGAAATATTTGAGAAAAACTGTTACTATGGGCCTTTATTAGCGCAATAGAACCCAAGACAATGATTTTTAGAATTATTGTCTGTTTGTCTTTTTGTCTGTGCATTCGTTCACGCTAATCACAGAAACCACTCAACGTACAAGGATGCGGTTTTGTTTTCCTTGCCTTGTATTAACGTTTAGTGTTTATTTCATTCGAATAGGTTCACAAATAAGTCGCCAAGTGGTCACAGCGGAAGACCAACGTTGGCCGTAGCTAAGACCGCTTTGCGATTCACAAATAGGTACCTATACACATTTTCGCCGTGAACACACCAATAGGAACGTGGAAAGATCGGGATCTGAATAACGAGAAAAATTGGGAATCGAGAAAAACAAGATGGCTCTTAAAAGCCGCCTATCCGGCTAATTACCGCTGAAAAACACTTCTGGACGGACGCCCGATTAATCGCGGATTACAAGACGACCTTTACACTTGACGACCAACTGGATTTGTAATTTCGTGCAATCAGTCCGCGTGGGAACTACGGCCCAAGCCCTCTCGTTCTGAGAGGTGGCCTGTGCCCTACAGTTAGTTTATAGGCGGAGATGACGATGATGATGAGGAATCATGGTTAATACATGTGTGGAAGAGCCACAAAGGAAAGCCTCTCTGCATGCAGAAGATAGTTATACCCGGGAACCGAAATCCGAAAGAAGAGCGTCGGGAATTGTATTTTTGCGTCCGAGTTGATAAAGGTTGACTGGTAGAGATCTCTTAAAGGGTTCGCCTATGTACATACATCTCAATGTTTGTCAATTGTGTTTGATACTGTACAGTACAGTTGTTATTATGTACAGTCACCAGCATTAATATCTGCCACAGCGGAGAGTGCAAAAATATCTGACACGTCTTCCGGCCCTAGAAATAGAGTCGTATCAGATATTTATGCACGCTTGTTATGTCAGATATTGGTGCTGGTGACTGTACAATAAAGAGTTTACATACATACATACATAAACAGATGGCGCTAGGGGTCGCTACAAACTCTAGCCTTTATCCGGTTTAAACACTGTTAAACAGTTTCAGTGCAGTTGAGTTCAATTACTTTAGTTTAGTTAGTTTTCGCGTAATCACAAACAACAAAATACGACGCTCACACGCACGCTCCGAACTACTGCTTATAAGTACTAAGTAGTAAGATATTTTTAATTATTTTCTACAGGATATGGACGCTAGTAGACCCGTCGAACTATCGAAAGCTTATTAAAATCGAGTTCTACTCGTATACCCATAGAAAACACCGTGTACCTAATCAATTCCTCCCGATGATGCCGCGGGCGATTCCCATAGAATTGTTATGTTGACGACATCATTCCTTCTAAAACTCCGTAAAGGCCTATTTTATAAGAAAGCTTTCAAGGAAACGGGCCCTATAAAAGGCCCCGACGGTAATCTTTCAAAGATTGCCTATTAAGACGGACGCAAGAAATTACAACGTTTTTCCGCCGGCCAAATACCCGAAATCTGGAGCAAATCATATCTTACAGACGGGGGTAGTAGAAAAACGAATGTTCCGGTTTATCCTGTTAATACGAAGGCCTGGTGCCCTAGTGGTTTGGCCTATGACCTCCCAACAGAGCGTTGTGGGTTCAAGCCCTGGCTCGATCTCTGAGCTTTTCAGAATTTATGTGCAACCATTATTTGGCATTTGTATATGAGCTTTACGGTGAAGGAAGACATCGTGAGAAAATCTACATTACCTGTAAAGAAATTCATGGCGTGTTTGAAGTTCCCATTTCGCACTGTGCTTGCGTAGGAACTACGGCAGAAGTCTTCTCATTTTTAGGGTTCCGTACCCAAAGGGTAAAATGGGACCCTATTACTGAGACTCCGCTGTCTGTCTGTCTGTCCGTCCGTCTGTCTCAGGGCTCTATCTCTTGAGCCGTAATAGTTAGACATTTAAAATTTTCAAAGATTATGTATTACTGTGGCCGCTATAGGTAACAACAAAATACTAAACACAGAATAAAACAAATATTTAAGGGGGCTCCCATAAAACAAACGTGATTAAGTTTTTTGTACTGATTTATGGTGTGCAATAAAGAATATTTGTATTTGCATTTGTGATTGTTTTATAGGTTTTTGCTTGATATTAATAACGGCAATAAGTAGACGCTTGATATATTCACAGAATCTTAAGTTGTATAATAAGTTTAAAAATAAAAAAATAAATTAAAATAAAATAAATATTTAAGGGGGCTCCCATACAACAAACTTGTTTTTTTTGCCGTTTTTTTGCTGATGTCTAATGTTGTATATGTAGATAATGGTACGGAACCCTTCGTGCGCGAGGCCGACTCGCACTTGACCGGTTTTTATTTCTAAGGAAGTGCTGCGGGATAAGGCTACTATTGGCATAGACAATATCATGTAAAACGCATCCGTAACTCAATTTATGTTACGGTTGTCCATGATTGCTTTCCACCAGGTGACCCGCCTGCTTGTTTCCCCTATTGTAATTTTTATAAAGCATTTCAGGCTTGTTTCAGGTATTTTGCACTATTCCTCAATAGAGAACAATCCTAATGAGAAATTGAGGTTGGATTGTTTTCATGCTAAGATCGAGGTTAGTTAGAGAGATGGTCGTATATCTATATACTAAGCGGGATAATACCAGTAAGATAGTCTCATATTCCAATGTACATAACACTTACCTTTAAATATAGCAGATATTATATATTATACGAGTATACCTATAATGTCAGGGTTACCAGCAGACTATTATATACTATATCCATACTAATATTATAAATGCGAAAGTGTGTGTGTTATTGACGACCAGATGGCCTAGTGTTAGAGAACCTGACTACGAAGCTTGAGGTCCCGGGTTCGATTCCCGTGTCGGGGCAGATATTTGTATGAAAAATACGAATGTTTGTTCTCGGGTCTTGGGTGTTTCATATGTATTTAAGTAGTATCTATCTATATATTATCCGTTGCTTAGTACCCATAACACAAGCTTTGCTAAGCTTTCTTTGGGACTAGGTTAATTGGTGTGAATTGTTCCGTGATATTTATTATTATTATTTATATGTTTGTCCGTCTTTCACGTCGAAACGGAGCGACGGATCGACGTGATTTTCGGCATACTTAGAGATAGTTTATGGGCCAGAGGGTGACATAGACTACTTTTTATCCCGGAAAAATGCACAGTTTCCGAGGGAACAACGCTTTGATTGAGAACTTCATATACATAATTGGATTTCCTCTCGATGTTTTCCTTCACCGTAAAGCTCGTGGTGACGAAACAGATGGTCGCTGGGGCCGAAAGGTTCTCGAGTGGAGACCGCGCCTCGGCAAGCGCAGAGCGTAGGACGTCCGCCGACGAGATGGACGGATGACCTGGTTAAAGTCGCGGGTTCACGATGGATGGAGGTCTATGGGGGAGGCCTATGTCCCACAGTGGACGTCCTATGGCTAATATGATGAAAGCTCGTGATTAATTTAGAATGTTATTTTGCATATGAATTTCGAAATACGCAAAGATGCGAGGCTGGGTTTGAACCCACGATCCTTTGCTAGAGACACCACTAGGCCACCTTGCCTTTTTTTGGTTAATACCTATTTAAAGGCTGACCAGGAATATAAAAAACCTGACGCAAGGGCAGCACTTTTACGTTTTATATTGCAACATTCTTTACACTTACAATACCTACCAGTCATATTGACAACGGTGTCGGTGATGTTATTAAAGGGAGTATTTTCTAATCCCTCAGACTTTTTCTATGACAATAAATACTTTTTATACATTGTGAATTATTTTCCTTCCAAGGCTATGGATAATCTTCGGCATTTTAACGGACAAATACAAAAAATACCACTATAAAATACCACGCGCAAACAACGTTAAACTTTGACAGCAATAGACAGATTACATTTTGAATTTATTGTTACCAGTGCAAGAAATTAGTTCTATTGGTTTTCCGCAATATGGCGGGGTTTTTTATAATTCTGGTCAGCCTTTATAATGTAAGAAAGAGGTAAATTTCATAGTTTATCTGTGAATGTATTTGATTATAATGTAGGGGAAAATATCGAAAATACAAACTGAGACATGGATGCACAGAAAAACCAGAAAAAGACCCGTAAAAGTAACAAATTTGGAGTTAAAATAAAAAATACAAAAGACTCCAAAAAACCAATCATAAGTAGGGGAAAATATCTAAAATTACTAAATCAATTCCGATGCTTACACAAACGAAAAGCTACCTCTTAAGTAAACGTACGAGTGCTTGTCACTGTCCCAATAGTTGGCATCCTTAGGTGATCTTATGTTATTAGAAATAGAGATGATCAGATAACAGCAGGGTGTCGTCTATTGGGCGTGTCGAGCACACGGACGTTTACCTTAAAATAGGCTACGAACGTTGGGAGCTAGTTTTTTATATAAATAATTAATTAACTCAATTATATCTTTGACAACCCTGTTTAGGATTACAATAATTACGCCGAAGCAATATCATAATATATATATTATGTCATATATCTGGGTCGCCCCGCCGGTCAATACCTACAAACAAACAGTGATACACTCCGTTATAATCGGATCTATTCAATTCAGTCAATACACATATATGTTTGCACAGAAATACTGTACCTATCTTAAGATAGAGTGACGTATTATGAACATGGGTTTGGCCCGCACAAAATTTTTCGATTCAGGTATCAGTTTGCGAAATGTTATGTAAACTATAACTGTCTAGTGTCCCCTCCATTTAAATGTTGTTTTAACCCCCCACGCAAAAGAGGGGTGTTCTAAGTTTTAACGCTATGTAAGTGTTAGTACCTACATACGAGGAACTGATCTAAAAAAATAATTAAACAACATCTTGGTAGGCAAAGGCATGGTTCTTAAATAAACTAAGTTTCATTAAAATCAGTTTACACGTTTTTTAACTCCCGACGCGAAAAGAGGGGTGTTATAAGTTTGACCACTATGTGTCTGTCTGTGGCACCGTAGCTCTCAAACGGGTGGACCGATTTGAATGCGGTTTTTTATTTGATATCAGGTTTTCTAGCGATGGTTCTGAGACATGTTTCGCCAAAATCGGTTAAGCCGTTTTTGAGATATTGAACTTAGAAGTTATTCAACTTTTATATACTTAGGTCGGTGAGCTGTCGGTAGGCCTCCAACAAGATGGAGCGATGACCTAGTTATGATCGCGGGATCGCGTTGGATGCGGAAAGCACAAGACCGGTCTGAGTGTAGAGCCTTGGGGGAGGCCTATGTCCAGCAGTGGATGTCTTTCGCCAGACATTATGATAGGTCGGTTAATGGATATACGAAATAAATTACAAACCAACGCAAATTAATCCGCTTTCAGGTGAAAAAAAAACCGCATGCAATTCGATTCATCCGTTTGAGTGCTATGGCAACAGACAGACAGACAGACATTGGCGTCAAACTAACAACACCCCTCTTTTTGCACGGGAGGTTATAAGTAAGTAAGCAATTAAAGTCTATACGCGCGTAACCCGACACGCACTCGACCATTTTTTTTTATTCCGAACAAGACGGCTGAACATCGCCCTTTTAAATAAACAACCGACAACCCATTGAACCAATTAGCCTTCAGAATAGTTCACAATAACCGCCATTTTGTGTATTCCGTATTCAAATAGCTCTTTAACATTTGACCAAGCAATAATGACACCAACCGCGAACAGTTAAGGTTGGTTGTTGGATGACAGCACTATAAGGCTAGGGTTAGACATTGATACATAGTTTAATCAGAGGGTTTAATTGAGTGCGGCAGTCATTTAGGAATGTCAGGCCGTGTTTGTCTTTTAGTGGCATCGAAGTGTGTACCGGGCTATATGTACCACGCGAGCCTTTTTAGGGTTTTGTACCCAAAGGTAAACGGAAACCCTATTACTAAGACTTCGCTGTCCGTCCGTCTGTGAGGCTGTATCTCATGAACCGTGATAGTTAGACAGTTGAAATTTTCACAGATTATGTATAACTGTGGCTGCTGTAACAACAAATACTAAAAACAACACAATTAGTGCTGTACAGAAAAGTATTCGCCAAGACTATAAAAAGTAAATCTCGTAGGGTGTGCATACATTGTTACTAAGTAAGTAAGTAGACAGTCTAAAAACCAAGGTGGCCGAGTGGTTTGATCTATGGCCTCTCAAGCAGAGGATCGTAGGTTCAAACCCCGGCTCGCACCTCTGAGTTTTTCGGAATTCATGTGCGAAATTACATTTGAAATTTACCACGAGCTTTACGGTAAAGGAAAACATTGTGAGGAAACCTGCACAGCCTGCGAAGCAATTCAATGGTGAGTGTGAAGTTCCCAATCCGCACTGGGCCTGCGTGGGAACTACGGCCCAAGCCCTCTCATTCCGAGAGGAGGCCTTTGCCCAGCAGTGGGATGTATATAGGCTGGGATGATGGTGATGATGATGAAGTAGACAGTCTACTGTAGACTTTTATAATAAATCCAGTAACCTTCCAGCCGGCGGCGTTACATTTACATTCCACTGGCGCAGTCAGTAGGATTCTAAAAACAAAAAAAAACACTAAAAACACTTTCAATTAAAAAAAAACAGAAACACAGTTGAAATACCTGGAAATCATAGAAACACGTTTTAATCCGAAACCGTCGAGGTGTACGGGACTTGAAGTTGAGGCCCCGCCGGATGGTCTTCATTCTTCGATTCGGTATTCGATATCAGAGTTACGTACAAGGGACTCTGTAAACTTAGGACTGTTGCTTTAGAAACATTTGATAAAAAAAAAAACGGTAAACCTACCTTAATTTTTTTCTAATTAAATGATATTGTACTGGATAACTCACGGCTCAAATTGAGTATAGCTCGACATGTTTCGGGCTAATTCGTAGCCCTTCTTCCTAGGAGCGACGCAATTCAGCGGTTGCTGCAACACGCACACTGCGCGCAATTTAAGAGGTTATCCGGTACAATATCATTTAATATACTCGTATGAGTGACTCACGGTAGTTTCATGTTTTGCTAATGTTCGGATCGAATTAAATTCGAGTTGTGTTCCGCGTACCGTGATTTTACTGAAGCTCGACATTTCGGCACACCCGAACAAAACCCGAATTTTATTCACAAAATTAGTATTGACCGCGATAATCTAAAACATTGAGTTCGGTCGGATCGAATGTGAAAATAACTTTGTCTTTCTGTCTGTTAAGTACGTTTTATCGCTTAAAATAACTACGTATATCATATTTGGAAAGGTCTATTATACTAGCTTGCATTTACCGCATATGTTAAGATAAGATAAGATAAGATAAGATATTTTATTCAATAATTTGCAGTACAAAATAACAATAAATACAATGTTTTACAAAGTTCTATGTAACACATTATCCTGCACTAGAGTTACTAGAAAACTCTGTATCGCAGGCTGAAAGCGCTAGTAGAAAATTAAATTAAAAATAATTTATCTAAGCTTAACAGTGCAAATAGATATTATGAAATTATACGAAAATCATCTAGCTGTTTATGCTACAGAGAGCATCAAAGATATAGACTTGCGTACATACATTCAGTCGAAGAAACTGGATAATGTACCAGAGCGGGACCTTGGTGGTACCATCAGCCAAATAAGTGGTCTACCAATTTTTAAACAAGTTCCTGTCAAAAGAATATGTCGCTAAAGTCGAACTTTCAAGTTGACAGACACGTCTATTGGCATTATTGTTTTATGACATGCAAACGATTACCAGCTTTAGGGTGGCAGACCACATATTTAGCTGATGGTACCATGCCGTGGCATGTTGATATCTCAGTTGCCAAAAACATTATACTGGTATAGAAATTACAACAGAAAAACCAGAAAAATAAGACCAGCGCTGGGAATCAAACCCAGGTCCTCGGCATTCCGTGCCGTGTGCTATACCGCTACACCACCGCTGGACAACGATACAGACACGAATGTCTCCTATGCACCTCATATCTCAGCTTGTGTTGTTTCTTATTTAGCCACTTAAGCATTATACTGGTACACATAGATATACACGCTCGAAAAACATAAAAAGATGAAATTACATCAACTGTAACTGTTGAGCCGTGGTGGCCTAGTGGTTTGACCTATCGCCTCTCAAGCAGAGGGTCGTGGGTTCAAACCCCGGCTCGCACCTCTGAGTTTTCGAAATTCATGTGCGGAGTTACATTTGAAATTTACCACGAGCTTTGCGGTGAAGGAAAACATCGTGGAGGAAACCTGCACAAACCTGCGAAGCAATTCAATGGTGTGTGTGAAGTTCCCAATCCGCACTGGGCCCGCGTGGGAACTATGGCCCAAGCCCTCTTGTTCTGAGAGGAGGCCTGTGCCCAGCAGTGGGACGTATATAGGCTGGATGATGATGATGACATCAACTGTAGCAAACTGCACACATTTCGAGCTCAGGCTATACGAAGTGCAAAATTCGAACTTCGTATCTTGCCGTCCCGCTGACGCTAATATTATTTAATACGAGAGTGAGAGGGACGGTACTATACGAACTTCGAATTTCGTACCTTCTGTTTGCTTTTAAAAAGAATATTCGCAAAGTTCTTAGTTCCCGCGGGCCCGCATCTGTCGATAGCAGGTGTAAAGTTCCCGCGCCATCATTTTATACCTGTACTATAATATTAATGTACCGTGGATTCTGGCGGTACCGACGAAGCCTGCAAATATACCTGTATACGAGTACACGTAGTAGGGAATCAGTACCTGTCAAGCTGATCTAATTTGGCAGACGCTCCAATGACTTGTACAGGGGATTAGATTTGTTGCATTCGAACATGGCGATGTAGACAATATCTAATTTTGCTATTTCTGTTTCTTTGGCTAGTTGAAGTATAATTTTGATAGTGTTTTATGCGGCGATTTACCTTAAAAGTGAACAGTGATCACAAAATTCTATATTTCTCTCGTGTCTGATATTTTTTAATGCGCAAGTTGTGTCCACGTGGTTTCTGGAATTTTACTATCAAGTTGCAACAACTACAACCACCGTACAACGTCCCTCTCAAAGAGAGTATACTTTGACACTGGCGAAATTGTCCTATTAATTAGGACAGAAAAGCCATATTTTAAAGAGAAGAAGAAGACTTGTACAGGAAGTAAGACAACGTGTCAAACGAATGTCAAAGAAATGCTTAATAATGCTTTTTAATTAGAATGTGCTTAAGTAGCGTAGTAGAAATAAGCAACCAGAGATATGTGTGCATAGGAGAAATTCGTGTCTGTACTCCTGTCCAGTGGTAGTGTAGGGATATGGCACGCAGCACGGAATGCTGAGGACCTGGGTTCGATTCCCAGCGCTGGTCTCTTTTTCTGGTTTTTCTGTGCATGTTTTCATGTGCATGTCTCAGTTTGTATTTTCGGAATGTCAAAGACTCAAAACGAACCTCGATTGATTGAAACTGTAATTGTTTGTACGACAACGATTGTACTGATTTCACTTTGTATACAAGCGAAATGCAAATTTAATATCAATCTATTCATTTCATCACACTTCACACTCGTAAGCAGTGTTGTATGTAAAGTGCAGGCTAACTTGGTTGCAACCCCCTGAATAAAACAAAATGGCCTTTTTTTGCGTATTTACGCGTGTGGTGTCGGGTTAGAATTACACCTCTCGTAAGAGGCGACACAGGATATCGGTAGGTGACAGGCTAGATTTGGCTGATGGTACAATCAATAGTAATTGTATTGTAGTGTACACGTAGTGTACACCGCCGTGGTGGCCTAGTGGTTTGACCTATAGCCTCTCAAGCAGAGGGTCGTGGGTTCAAACCCCGGCTCGCACCTCTGGGTTTTGCGAAATTCATGTGCGGAATTACATTTGAAATTTACCACGAGCTTTGCGGTGAAGGAAAACATCATGAAACCTGCACAAACCTGCAAAGCAATTCAATGGTGCGTGTGAAGTTCCCAATCCGCTCCGGGTCCGCGTGGGAACTATGGCGCAAGCCCTCTTGTTCTTAGAGGAGGCCTGTGCCCAGCAGTGGGACGTATATAGGCTGGGATGGTACACCTTCAATTCAAAAGTTAGGATCTAATGGTATTCGCGTGTGAAACCGCGGGTATAGACTAGTATTAGGTATTCCTTTCCGAGGTGACCAGTCAAGGGCATACATTTATGTATGTTACCAAGACGTCAATAATATCTATACACCTAAGCATAAGGTCGATGTATTGATATCGTCACTACTTTAAAAAAAAACTCTTATCTCAAAGTAGATAATTTTTCCGAGTGGACCTTGGAGCATTACGTCAAGGTTCAATTTTGTTGACATATTGATTTTAGATACGAGATTTTTTCAAAGTAGTGACGATATGTCGAGAGCGGAGAGGAGAGATGAGATGATGATGGATGGAATGAGGTTACTTCTGTCTCGCCGTCAGGATGCGTTCACGATGTAAGTACTTTATTGAGAGCTTCAATAAGAGCTTCTTTTGGAATGCAGGTCTTTATTTCACCAACCGATAATAAATAAAACACAGAACCAATCAGAGTATGTACAGAGCTAATCGACAGACGAACCGATAGTCATTAGCCAGGTGTTGTCATCCCTACAGTCCGAAGTAAGATAAGATAAGATAAGATAATTTATTAAATAATTTGCAGTACAAAATAACAATAAATACAATGTTTTACAAAATTCTATGTAACACGTTATCCTGCACTAGAGTTACTAGAAAACTCTGTATCGCAGGCTTAAAGCGCTAGTAGAAAATTAGGTTTAAAATAATTTATCTAAGCTTAACAGTGCAAATAGTAATTATGAAATTATACGGACATTAAGTAAAGTGAAAATAATAAAAAGGTAAAAATTACAATTGTATAAATAAATCAATTGAATTTAAGTATAGTGCTATGATCTAAATAAGCCACATCGTCAGTGCAATTTTTAACTGTGACAAAGCCGAATCGAAGTTTGCCGACTAAGATAATACATTATATGTGCCTAACGTGAAAAAATTGCAACTGTGCTTAACTTAAGTAGAAATTTACAATTTATGTTATTAGGTCAACAATGTGGCCATTGTCTACTTTACATTGTACACTATACTAGAAAATTAACAGTATGTATACTAAAATGAAGTTTAAATTATGATTCTGAAAATTTATTGTGATACAGATTGTGGTGATGAGTTGCCTTCGTAATCAATTGTACTGATGTATCTTTTTTCAGCCATAACTTTTGCCGGACAGACAGCATCACCTGTGATATGGTTGCTTGGTTTTTTAAAACGCAAGCAAGTAGCGCACTTGGCATCGTCTGTCTTTTTTTGACATTCTTTTATGGTGTGGCCTTGTTCGCCACAGTGGCCGCAGGTGACCGTTGACTCCCGGCAAAACTTGGCAGCATGACCATATTGTTGACACTTATAACATCTAGTGACCAAAGTAAAGTCTCTAACAGGGCAAGATGACCAATTAATAAACACTTTGTCTTTAGTAATTAGGGCTTTACGTATAGCAGCAGGCACTTCTATAATATAATTACAAGTTTCAGAGTCCTTTTTCCCCGACTTGTGGCTGATCTTAATGGTGTCGAAAAACGTATCGTAACTATCACATTGAGGATTATCGGCTAAGTTTTGGTGGTACAAACAGGAAATGACTTCGATTTCAAGCATGGATGTGGGCACTCCTATAACTACTATTCTAGGCCTACGTTTCTGCGTTTCATCGATCGTAAGGCCTGAGTTTTTTATCTGGGCGGATTGTTTTAATTTCTCGATATCCTCCTTTGTTTCTGTGCTAATTACGACGCCACCATTCCGAGTCTTGCGCAAACCTTTAACGTGCAGCTTCATCTGTTCGGGGTTAATCAGTTTTTGGACAAGAGATTTCGTCTCATCACTGGATTTCAATTTGTCGTTGGGATAGATGATCACAGAGTTATCACGTTCCGGCTGTATGAAATTTATTAGGACTTCTTTTCACCATATCAGCAAAAGAAGTCCCCTTCGGGGATGGTTTTGCTGACTCTTGAATACTCAGCTTGAGGTCCTGGAGCTGTTGTGAAAGTTTAAGGTCTCCCTGTAAGGTCTGGACAGATGAATAAGTTAGCACGGCTTTCTGCTTTATGGACTGGTACGCCACTGCCATTTGAGATGTTCCATGACCTACTTTTCGACATAAATTGCTGATGCGCAATTTCTGTTCCGTGTTCAGCTTTCCAGCTTCTGAAATGGCGCACACCTCATTTAGGCAGTCTTCAATAGTCTTCATCCAGTGTTGTATTTCTGGAGTGGAAATAACGTCAGGCCTTTCATCGTCATCCTGGTGGGGCGTCGTGCTGCGGGGCGGGGCG
>NC_133493.1:12066406-12104941 GCF_025370935.1 Choristoneura fumiferana
ATGTTTTAAATTTTTTGCTTGTATTACAGGCCACACCGGTATATTATAATACTAACCATCAGGTGTGGCGAGCATCAGCTCGCGACTCTAGCTGCGTAGATTCGTTTATCACTATCCGTGCAATTTTCCGGGATATAAACTATCCATATCCTTCCCCGGGACTCAACCCATCTATATACTATATCATCAAAATAAATTCAGCGGTTTAGACGTGATGAGGATGAGGTAACAAACAAACAGACATACTTAGAAAATTTCGCATGAATGTTAGTGGGATGGCGGAGTGAAAGACAGAAAATTCCATACAATTAAAAAACGCTTGAATTTCTTATAAACACAGCCGACAGCTTCAAAAGCTAGGAGTCTGTTGACAGTTCCGGTACAAAAGCCGCTGCCGGCGCCCGGGGCCGCTAAATGGGCCGGTTCAATATTTATTTAATAAATATCCGAGGCGGCAATCAGACGGAGCTGCGACATTGGATCTGGTAAACAGCGGAGAAGGCAACGTATCCTACTAATAATACTGAGCGGCAACAATCTGGCCCTTAAATGTATTGTGAAACTCTTTATCTATGTACACCCATATAGTAAATCCTCAATTATGCGTTCAAAAACCATAGGCCAGCATTACGACATTAGATTCTATTATGAACACGGCTGTATCGTAATGGTCATTACGATACAGATTTCTGTATCATACATCATTACAGCACAGGTGAGAGGGGCGCGCCGCGACCACGTGCAGCAGCAGGTCGTCGCGGGCGCAGCTCGTGGGGCAGACATACCTACCTAGTTCTCGTTAATGCAGATTATTCTCAATGGTTCTTGAACACATGATAGAGGATTTAATATATGGATATAGATAAAATATTGTATGCGACTGAACGTAATTAGGCCTTAAAACACTCATGTGACCCTATTACCCACCTATTAACCCACACTCATGTTTTAAGGACCCCTATTACGATACAGTTGCATAAAATACTATTATTGTACATAAAACATATGAAAATAACAGAACACAGGATAATAAGATGTACAAAGGCGAACTTATCCCTTAAAGGGATCTCTTCCGCCAAACTTTGAACGCATTGACATATCAGACACAAGAGTAGACACTACGAGTACAATGAAAAGATAAAATAAAGATAAGATTAATGTATATGTATACTAGGGCTATGCCGGGGTTTCTCTGCGGGATAGAATCAGAATGATGATATCCGCAATAGAACTAAGGTTACCGACATAGCTCGAAGAATTGCGAAACTGAAGTGGCAATGGGCGGGGCACATTGCTCGCAGGACTGATGGACAATGGGTCAAAAGGTTCTCGAATGGCGTCCGCGGACCGGGAGACGAGCTGTCGGTAGGCCTCCAACAAGATGGAGCGACGACCTGGTTAAGAACGCGGGATCCGGTGGATGCGAAAAGCAGAAGACCGGTCTGAGCCGGCCTTGGGGGAGGCCTATGTCCAGCAGTGACGTCTTTCGGCTGACGTGATGATATGTATACTATACAGTAATAGATAATTTTGTATGTAGAGGGCCTTTTGTGCCACTGAGTATACTCGACTCGTATAAATGCAAAAGTGTATGAGTGTGTGCGGGTATACTTTTGTTTGTTTGTTACTTCACCACATCTAAACCGCTTTAGATTTAGATGAAATTCGGTATACAGACTGTTTTTGAGTCCCGGAAACTGTCTTCGTCGTATAAAACCAAAACTTGTACGAGGAAAATAATAATCCCGTTTGATAACCGAGTAGCAAAAGAATTAAAACTAAACTTTAAACTGTTTATTTCAATAAAAATTGCATAATTACTTGTAACCTTTAGCTTCTAATCTTAAATTAAAAAGATTTTTTGAGTTAAGGAGTCTCTAAAATTTGTTTGTACAATGTGATCCTAATATAATCATTGTCATATTGCTATACCCACTCAATTTATCTTGACATTCGGAACTTCACGGGAAATTTGCACACGCTTTTAACGAAGCAACGAACTATTAAAAACTGTGTTAATTTAATTACTCTTCCTAGTAGAATACCAGTTATCAAACTTGGTTATCTACGAGGAACAAGGGACGATCCACGCAGATGGAGTGAAATTCCAATATTCCCACGAGATCGGGGTTAATCCTTGAATCTCTCTCTATCTACATACAAAATAACTGCATACACAAAATGACTGTATAATTTACCAATGACACTATCTATCTCCCAAATATTCGTACCCCCTTCTCCCCGCTGACCCACTTCCGTCAGTCGGACGAAGTTAATATTTCAGTTACTGGAAAAACAGACAAGAAAATTTAAATGCTAACATCACCTACTGATTATGTACAACAAAAGCACCGTATCCAAGCCGTCGTCTCTCCCGTTTGTTTTTGCAGCACGACGTCGCTGTCAAATTAGCCGATTGCGACATGCTTCAGAGTCTGCTGGCACTACGAGAGATGCAGTGTAATCACTATGTTTTTTCTGTAACATACGAAGGTAGGATAGAACGTGTTTTTTATTCGACTGGATGGTAAACGAGCAATTGAGTCTCCTGATGGTAAGACATCACCACCGCCCATAGACACCTGCAACCTAGAGGCCTAAGATGGGATACCTCAAGTGCCAGTAATTTCGCCGGCTGTCTAACTCTCCACGCCGAAACGCAACAGTGCAAGCACTGCTGCTTCACGGCAGGATTAGCGAGCAAGATGGTGGTAGCATTCCGGGCGGACCAGCGAATTAAGCGAATTTCCTTACCTATTCAAGATTCTTTCGCGCTAAGAAACTCCGAGCATAGCTTTCTCCATAGCTCGTTGCGTGACTGTAAGCTTCTTAAGGTGAAGCAGAAGAGCGTATTTTTTTGAGTTGAGTTGTAATGTCGGTTAACGCCAAATGAGTTGTCGGCCGACTCAACGTGCAATCCCGACTGAATTTGAGTTCGCGCGAGAGAGGAGTAAAATCATCACTTTCACTATTGAATGGATTCTCACAGTATTTTTTCTATCATCATATGTGTCTTCTAAATTTGCTTCGTAAGTAGGTACACAATGTTTTTATTATATAAATTGCATGACACAAACACCCAATACAGCTTTAAACACGTTACGACACGGTAGCTGCTGCAAAAGCGCACTGTGTTCCTCCGCTCTGCTTGCGCGACTGCTCCCAGAAGGACTACGGATTAGCCTAAACATGTCGAACTAAATTCGATTTAAGACGCGGGTTCATCCCAGCCTATATACGTCCCACTGCTGGGCACAGGCCTCCTCTCAGAACAAGAGGGCTTGGGCTATAGTTAACACGCGGGCCCAGTGCGGATTGGGAACTTCACACGCACCATTGAATTGCTTCGCAGGTTTGTGCAGGTTTCCTCACGATGTTTTCCTTCACCGCAAAGCTCGTGGTAAATTTCGAATGTAATTCCGCACATGAATTTGGAAAAACTCAGAGGTGCGAGCCGGGTTTGAACCCACGACCCTCTGTTTGAGAGGCGATAGTTCAAACCACTAGGCCACCACGGCTTTTCCGAGTTTATTCCACTACCAGTACAAGCGTTGAAAATCAACTGAATTAGTTACGCTCGTCTGGCGGCCCAAAAGAATTACTGCTGTGCAGAAATTACGCGACCCATAACTCAAAAATAACGTTCGTCGGGCTTCATCCTTAGTTGTATCAAATATATAGTTATACAACCAGTTCACAAATTATCAATAAACCTCCGAGCATCCTGTATAACAGCGCACACCGCATCTAGCACTGAATAAGGCAATGGGAGTTCCACGCGTAGCAAGACTCTAGCACTCAAAGTATTAAGCCGTTAACTGTTGGTTAAGTGCCATTGCTGCCAGTTAGTGCGCCAACTGTGGACGGAGGTTAACTGGTAGATAAACTTATTATAAAGACGGTAGAGATATGAAATGAAGTCAACTAAGCATTTCTAAAGTACAAGGAAAACCACTGTAGAAATAATCATTTGAAAGTATCAAATCCCTTAACTATGGTAAATAATAACATTTAATTTAAATTATCATAATTTGATTATCATAATTTGATTGCTTAGTAGCGACATCTCTTGTCTGGGTGAGCGGTTGGTTCCGAAAGAGTGTGACGTCTCTCGATGAGAGCGGAACATAGATGTCGCTAGTGCTGCTGCATAAGTAGCGTAGTAGAAATAAGCAACCTGAGATATGTATGCATAGGAAAAATTCGTGTCTAGATTCCTGTCCAGCGGTGGTGTAGGAGTTATAGCACGCATCACGGATTGCTGAGGACCTGGGTTCGATTCCCAGCGCTGGTCTCTTTTTCTGGTTTTTCTGAGCATCCATGTCTCAGTTTGTATTTTCGATTTAATTTAAAGATAATGCTTAATAGAGACAGAGACAATCCATTAAATAAAGGATTTTATAAGTTATGAATCAAGACTCATTTTTAGAACCTTAGTTTCACATAAAAATAAGAAATAATCCATTTCAAGTAAAATTGAGTTGACTTGACATCTTCCAATAGATTTTTCTATTAAAATGAACTTCATCTTCTTCAGGTTCTGACAATATAATTTTCACTTTTGCTTGACTTGACATATTATTCAAACAATGTACAGAATAGAATACTCATTCAAAAGACAGCATAATTAATCACAAAAATAGTCAATATCAAGAATACCGAGCTTCAAACAACTTTGTATGGAATTTTACTTTTGCTCGTCAATGTATTTTTAATATTGTAAATAGTTTGTGGTCAAGCCATTAGCGTATATGAAGTTGTTACCTTTTCCCACTTTTTGTGCACAACCGATGGAATACTTACTTTGTGATTCTGAGAAGGACATAAAGTTAGTTTTTATGCCAGTTCTTTTTTTTACCTAAAGTCGAGTGCGCGCGATAAACGAATGCTTCCTAAACGTAGTTTTTGTATATAGTATGTATACATAGTTTTATCCCGGAAGTTTTATAGTTCTTAAGGGCGAAATATTTGACGAATCTGAGTTAAATTTGGTGTGTAGAGCTGGACAATATATCTAGGCAAATTTTTATCCCGACATTCCCGAGATCTGCAAAAAAATAACAAAATTTCAAATTTGTGTTTATATATTAAATGTACGTGGTATGCCAGCATCTTCGTTACCTTGCCAAAGGGGTAGTCTTAAAGTAATTTGTTTAAGTGTAAGGTTTAGGATAGGTAGTTTTATTAATAATGCTTATTGTTATATATTTTAATAAACAAGCGATGATATGTAACGACAATGAAATCCACGATTAATTGGGAATTCCCACGGGAATTTGGTAAAATCGCGGAGTTTCGACTGAACTCCTCAGTTTCATAGTAGTTTACGCGTGTAAAGTCACGGGTGAACACTAATATTTTATAAAACGCTTTTGAGAATATTTCTCGTCGACGTTAGTAGCGATAATCAATCCATGTATATTTCTGTTTCGGTTTGTGAGGAGTTACATTTATCACGGATCCGGCGCGCGCGCCCCTCGGGATAGTGGGGTAGTCTAGGAGCCGGGGGTTACAATTTTACCCATCCTTTAGTTTCAGTGGCTTGATCAATTCGCCTAACTCCTTAGTTCCGCGTTGCATATTTTCAGTCGCACTTTTCCCCACTAACATTTAGGTTGACAATTAATGTTGCCTTCTCTAATAGATTTTTATTCCAATCGTTTTTTTACGACAATTTTTTCCTTGTAGTATTTATTTCAATAGAATTACTTTTTATACAATTATTACCAACAAACATCACGCCTGTACTACCAAATCCGGTAGGCAAAGCACACGAGACGTTACCGCTTTGGAGCCACTTTTATAGCAATTGTAGGTTTTAAATTAGCGCAAGCTGAGCGAGTGAGGCAGAACCAATATTTTTTTGTAAAATTTGAAATCTGTAAAAATGGGAATCTCCAGAAATCTCAATCCGTGCATTGGTAATCTGTATAACTGGAAGCAAACCCTATAAACCCTATAATCAACCCATGCATATTATGATGAAATTTATTTTTATTTTTTATACGACTGGATGGCAAACGAGCAAGTGGCTCCTGATGGTAAGAGATCACCATCGCCCATAAACATCTACAACAGCAGGGGTATTGCACACCTAGAGGCCTAAGATGGGATACCTCAAGTGCCAGTAATTTCACCGGCTGTCTTACTCTCCACTCCGAAACACAACAGTGCAAGCACTGCTGCTTAACGGCAGGATAAGTGTGCAAGATGGTGATAGCAATCCGGGCGGACCTTGCACTAGGTCTTACCACCTGCAAAAGCCTGCAAAATTGATGAATTTACTAATTTATAAATGAAAACAAAAAATCTAGTGGGGAAAAAATGCAACTGGAAATTTTACTTCGCAGATCAAACATATTTGGGGAACTGTATTAGCTACTCGGACTCGGAAGTCGCAGGCATTTTTTCTTAAAAAAATAAAAACTTATATCACATGTCCCAGCTCCTAGCCTACGCCATGAAAGCCTCCCCGCGGTAACAAATTGCTAAAAATTCCGACACTTGTTCCCTCAGAGCCTCCAACTTCCTGTTTTGAGTTATGGCCCCAGTCTGTCAAAGCTTTGCTGAATTTGTGAGTGCTTTAGGACTTTTGCCATTTTTTTTTATTGGCACAAAGACTGTTAGATGTTTGATGCGCAGTAAGTGTCTTAGGTTGAATACAGGATGTTAGGTTATATTGTTGATAATGCCTGAACTGTGATTTGTGATTATACATTAAGAGAAGTCTCTTCGTTCCATTCTCCATACAAACGTAGTCCCGGTCTCATTTGAAAATAGGCAACAGAAATAGATGAAATTTTGTTAGTATAGACTAGACGTAATTATCTATGCTTGTGGTTTTACAGATTTTCATATAAATGTGTATCAGAATTACAGGAGCTCAAAAAGTCGTCAAAAAAATATGTCAACTTGCACGAGAATTACAGACAAATAAAGCTTTTTACAAATATCGAAAAAAACCACATGCATAGAAAAATACAATGAATATCTTGATTGTAATTTGGACGTTTAAATATGTATTTAAGTATGTATTTATATAGCTTTGCTTTCAATTGGTGTCAATTTTCCCATGATATTATTTATTTAATAGAGTTTACCCCTGGCTTCGACGCGTAAACTACTCGACCTGGTAGTTACAATTGAAATTACGGGATTTTACAAAATTCCCCTGGGAAGTTACAAATTTATATCGTGATCTTCATTGAGGTTGTGTTGAACAACTGTACAAAATTTCATAACTCTGAACCCAGCGGTTGAAATTTCAAGATTTCATCCTATCCCGTGGGAATATCGGAAAAACATTAGCTTATCTGTTATTCCAGACGTCCAGCTACCTACATACCAAATTTGATGACTCTAAGACCAGCGGTTGCTATTTCGAGATTTTATCCCTATCACGTGGGAATATCGGGATAAAAAGCAGAGCCTGTGTTATTCCAGACATCCAGCTACCTACATACCAAATTTCATGACTCTAAGCCCAGCCAGCGATTGTTGTTTCGAGATTTTATCTCTATCCCTTGGGAATATCGGGATAAAAAGTAGTAGCCTATATGTCAATCCAGGGTATATATTACCTGTATGCAATAAATTATAATATTAGTGGGATGGGATGGGATTATATTATACTAGCGTTTATCAGCGGCTTCGTACGCGTAAATCATTAAATAGGAAATTCCGGAATTTTATTAAATCTCGTGGGAATTCCCTAAAATGACATCGTGTTTTTCATTGACGTTAAATTAAAACACCCATGCCAATTAAAAAGTAGCCTATGTGTTATTCCAGACGTCCAGCTACCCATACCAAATTTCATGACTCTAAGCCCAGCAGTTGTTATTTAGAGATTTTATCCCTGTCCCGTGGGAATATCGGCATAAAAAGTATCCTATGTTTTAATCAAGGTTATAAACTAACTTTCTGCCAAATTACATCCAAAGCGTGAAGAAGTAACAAACATACACGTACATCCCTTTTAGGGATAAGTTCGCCTTTGTACTCTTTTGTTTTGTTGTTTTTTATTTTTGTATTATTTTTGTGTTTTATGTACAATAAAGTATTTACATACATACATACATACTCACTCACTCACTCACAAACTTTCACGTTTATAATATTAATAGGATTTATCGAGCCACACCGCAGCAAACAAATATGTGTAATGAAATTTACCGTGAATTAATAAAACTGTCAAAGCTTTATTAGTACGAAACGTGCACATACCAAGTCATGGGTAAGAAATAGCTACATAAATATATAACATCGCTTGATATTATGGAATACTTGTTTTCTCATTATCCGATAAATTGCTCCCGTATCAATATTTAAGCGAAGCAATGAACAAATAAGCAGCGAAGGAAAATAACTAGTTTTTTTCCAAGAAAAAGTGCAAATTGCTTCGAGAAAATAGTGGCTTTAAAAAGGAATATTCTCATGAATTTAATAAATCTATTTCATTCCCCTAGACGTGCAAATATTTGTATGATGAATACGAAATGTTTGTAATTTATTCTTGATTTGATGTTGGTATGTATTTATTTATACATGTATTTCTTTTATCTATCCGCTGTCTAGCACCCATAGAACAAGATTTGCTTAGTTTGGGGATAGGTCGATTGGTTTTGTTTGAATTATGATTATTTAGCCTGGTTATTTAATTAGAAAGTTTGCACCATCTGTCTAAAATAACGTCTGTCTGTATCTGTATTTTCATATAATCCTCCGAAAAATCTATCAAAATACGAAAAAAGGACTGTAGAAAGTAAATCTATATGGTAATATAGATATGGATATATACATTTGGGGTAGGTATACCCCAAATTTAACGCAAGCGAAGCCACGGGCAAAAGCTAGTCATTACAATGGAATGATAATATGAGAAAACATTAAAGTGAAACGATATTCTATTGGGTGATTTGGGAGTCGTGAGCCGTACAAACGCTACCGGATAGTTAGTTAAGTTAGTAAGGCAGTAGGATTTTTTATTTATATTATTTATGACGTTGCTAATAAAAAAAAATATAAAACATTTTACTAACCGTATGGTCTGGTCACACTGCAATTAAGTGTGGGGTATTTTTAAATAAATCTAGTTGTGAACAATCCATCTACGAGTAATTGCTGAGGGTGCAGGGTGCAGTAGGATACTCACGTCCCCGAATCATCACGAGGGCTTATTATCTAACGCGTTGGCGTTCGCAATTGCGTTCACCATCTTTTTCTACCCTCATTCTATACCGTATGACAGAAACAAGCGGCGAAAGCGATTGTGATTCCGAGTGCGTTTGACAATAAGGCCGGGAATACACAATATGCATGTATCTCGAACATTTTAGTACAAATAGTTGGCGCGCGTACGTCAATCTTCATACAAATATGACACAAGCGTGCATGCTAGGTACTTGTTTGAAAATGCACCGGCTATAGGCATGTGTATTCTTGGCCTTAAGCCTCTGTTTGATAATCTGTTTAAAACTGTTGAACAAATACTTGACAAGTTGCCAAGTATGTGTCTTTACAAACTATGTGTTAGTTGCAGGCATAGCTCTCGGCACTGTCCAGTATTCCTGCGCGTCTGAAACCATCAGGTAATCCGTAGTGTCGAGGTACACTCGCCCACTTATCACATGAGTCTGGGCGATGCTTCACCTGTATTAGTACAGTCGGTGCCACTAGATATATTACACAAAAAACGCCAGCGTTTGCATTATTTTTACTCGAGGCTCGAAGGTGGGTTATGGTTTTCTGAATGCATGTATATTTCTTTGATTCTCCCTATGGTCAAAATGGGTGGACGGTTTTCAACATAAAATATGAGCTAGCTCACATTATATAGATAACTCTCTTGGAAATAACCTAATCATAAAAAATAATTTTTAATACAAGTTTTTTTGCTGACTGTACTTTTTGTTGAATGTAATTGCATTGTCACCCAAACTACATATGCATACCAAATTTCAAGTTGATGCTATTAACCGTTGAAGAGTTCCATCCTGCGGAGACGATCCTGGATGGACTACCAGGATATCACTACTAGATTATTGTATTGTCACGCGATTTACATAAGTATTCCAAATCTCAAGTCAATGTGACTACTGGAAGTTGATCAAACTTAACTTGCAAAATTCGATTACAGACAGACAGACAGACAGACAATGGGACAGGTGAAACTAAATAAAAGCTTTTAAAATAGAGAAGTGGTTTATGACATGACGTCCACGCCGCGGCGTTGGGGCTTCCAGAGTTAGTTGTTGGCAGTTAGAAAGCGCTACTGCTAACTCTCGCATCAGGTTCCTTGTTACCAGAAACGACTAGTATGTAAATATTCACTCAAATTGCAACTTTTTCGTAATAACACTTTGTAAGCCAAGCTGCGGACGAATACACCAGGAAGATTAAAGGCTCGCTGAACTGATGTCCTTCAGATTGACTAGTACAATCTATGTTTATTTTTTTTTATTCAAATGGATGGCAAACGAGCAAGTGGGTCTCCTGATGATAAGAGATCACCACCGCCCATAGACACCTGCAACACCAGGGGGATTGCAGATGCGTTGCCAACCTAGAGGCCTAAGATGGGATACCTCAAGTGCCAGTAATTTCACCGGCTGTCTTACTCTCCACGCCGAAACACAACCGTGCAAGCACTGCTGTTTCACGGCAGGATTAGCGAGCAAGATGATGGTAGCAATCCGGGCGGACCTTGCACAAGGTCCTACCACCTGCAAAATTTGCATATTTCCTTCTGTTATAGGGCCCGACCGGTATATTTTTTTGCTATATACAGTCCTAGTACCTTTTAATAGTCAATTTCGCTATGATGTCCTTGACAAAAGTATGGGATGAACTAAAATAATTTCTTTGCTCACCAGCGACCCTATGATAGCCAAGTTTATGCAAAATATGCGTGTTCACGCATTCATGTTTTGTTTTGTTTGAGAAAAATATAGGTGGGTACTTAGGGAGTTACAGTGACAAAATTAAAAACGATTGTTGTGGTTTGTTAGTCTAACCATCTGGTAGCATGGTGTACGGTTGTGTTGCTCTGAAGATGAGCTCTGGTTGAGTTTGAAATGCGTCAGTTTAGTGTGGCGGTGTTGATAGATGGGTTTGAGTGATTTGTGTGTGTTCTTACAGTGTGGAGGTGGAGGAACTGCATGAACACGCATATTTTGCATAAACTTAGCTATCGTAAGGTCGCTGTGACCAAAGAAGTTCTTTTAGTTCATTGATATGGACCATGGACTCCGCAAAGTAAGGCCTGATTCAATAAATTATTTAAAGTATGCGATGTCAACTTGAGATTAGTAGGCAGTACATAGGTTCCACCCTGGGTCATGATTCACTTTGTTCGACTGTACCTTTTTTCTGTCTTGTTATCTAAGTGTTGTATTTTACACATACATTTAACTTGTCTGTCTGACTGTACAGGACAGTCAGCCCACTAATCCTTCATCGGAGCCGTGCCGTGAGCGGCGATCAACCAACGTATCCGGTGCCTTAGGCCGTGACAAAAAGGAGATCGTGCCAGACCAAGTGATATGTGTCAACTGGACAAATAAGGTCGCGACCACACCGCTGCTTAAAAAACGTTGACGGTAAGGAATCGCATGCGCACCGTTTTTATTGCATGCTCTCCACACCGCTGCTTAAAATATGCAAACGGCGTGGAATCGCTGTGACATGCCGTAAACGTCAGGACTTTACCGCATGCTCTCTACTAAAAGTCGTGACGTTACGGCACATGACTGTGATTCCGCACCGTGTGCATATTTTGAGCAGCAGTGTGGAGGGCATGCATTAAAAACGGTGCACATACGATGCGTCACTGCGATTCCGTACCGTCACCGTTTGTTAAGCAGCGGTGTGGCCGCTCCTTAATCAACGTATGTAGGATAAACTCGAACTATAGTGCCTGAAACTAGTATAGTAAACGAAGCTCGGAGAATTTTGTGTTTTAGCCAAGCTTGATTTATTTCCTTACAAACTACCCTAAATAAATATTTTATTAATTACTAGATTTGGCCTGCGACTTCGTCTGCGAAGAATTCGTTTATATACATACTACATACTATACTATACTATATTATAAATGTGAAAGTGTGTTTGTACGTCTTTCACGCCGTAACGGAGCGACGGATCAACGTGATTTTTGGCATAGAGATAGTTTATGGGCCCGAGAGTTACATAGGCTACTTTTTATCCCGGAAAAATGCACAGTTCCCGAGGGAACAGCGCGCGATAGCCGAATACCACGCGGGCGGAGCCGCGGGTAAAAGCTAGTTATTTATACTATAAAAATAAATTTTTTCGCGATAAAAAATGTCCTACGTTTTTTTTAGGGTCTCATACTATCCATAACTTATCATCAAATTCAAAGTCAAAATATTTTTATTCAATTTAGGCTAAAACAAGCACTTATGAATGTCAAAAAAAAAAGTACCACCGGTTCGGAAAAACCTTTGTTGAGAAACTCAACGAAGTATATTTTTTAAACAGATTTACAATATTATTAAATGATATCTATACATCACAAGTATTTAACACAACTTTATTTTTAACACATCATCTAAATGGTTCAGCGGTTTAAGCGTGAAGCGGTAACAAACAGACAGACAGATATACATATATTTCACATTCGATGTAGGTGCAAAAATCGTGCAAGCTGCATTACATTGCCCGGCGCTCAATTGACCGCTACAAACTCGTTGGCTTTACGGCCTCGCAATGTAATGCAACTTGCACGATTCTTCTTGCAAGTCTAAACTCGGCTTTATATTCTTTCCTGTTAATGTATTTTCTGTGTATTGAATATGTGCAAATACATGTTTTCTCTCTCTCTTTCGTTTAGAATGTTAGTATGGAGTATGGACTACGGAAGTATGGATTATTTAATAGTTTAAGGATCAGATAACTTTGTATAGGACAGGCAACGGTTCGATAACCCAATTACAGCAAAGGCCTCGGAACGATGCCGTCCATACAAACTGTTAAAATTCAATAGAGAGTCCAAATCCTAGCAAACATAAAAGGAGTATGGCGAGGCGCGATATATAAACGATATGTCGGCGGCCGATCGTAAAATCCGCCGAATCAAAAAAATCCCATGCATATCGTGAAATGGCGCCATTTCATGAATTGGCTAAAGGACATCCACCATATCGTTCAAAACTCAACTTTTAACGATTTGCCTAGTGACTTTTAGGAGAATCATGAAATTCCTAGGCATGTCATGAAACGCTGCCGTTTCATGATTTGGCCAGTTTAGGCAGATCATGAAATTCCTAGGCATATCATGAAACGCCGCCATATCGGTTCTGGCACTTTTCCGGTCGCTGCAGCGGCACGCTCGCTTCGTTCGCGCGGCTCGTGCGTTGTGGTCACAATTAATACTAAGCTAGAGCTTCGCTCGTCATACCTAATTTTTCTTCAGACACACATAGTGGTCAAACTTATACCCTCTTTTTGCGTCGGGGGTTAAAAACCGGTCACAATGGAGGCATACGATGCGTAGTAAACTGTGTGTGTGCAATGGGGATCCTTACGACTGTGTTCAAAATAAAGTTGTGTTAAATACCTACTTTTAATAATATTGTAAATCTGTTTAAAAAAATATATACCTCGTTGCGTTTCTTGCCGGATTCTTCTCAGCAGAGCTTTTTCGAACCGGTGGTAGATTTTTTTTGACACTCATAAGTGCTTGTTATAGCCTAAATTGAATAAAGATATTTTGACTTTGACTTTGTCTGACATAATTTTACAAGTCATAATGCATTGTATGTAGTATTGTTTGTCATATTTTTTGTTAATCATATTTTTTTTTCGCTGAAACTGTACTTTTTTCATAAATTTTTAAATGGTCATCTAGAACTCTAGATTAGGTTAGGTTTGTTTTATAACAATTCTGAAAAATTAACGGGTTCCCGACGCAAAAAGAGGGGTGTTATAAGTTTGGCCGCTATGTGTGTCTGTGTCTGTGTATCTATCTGTGGCACCGAAGCTCTTAAACGGGTGGACCGATTTGAATGAGGTTTTTTATATTTGAAAACAGATTTTCTAGCTAAGGTTCTTAGACACGTTTTATTAAAATTGGTTTTCCAACTATTTGTTGGTTAGGTTATTACTTAAGAGTACTTTTTAATAAGAAGCCCTTGAAACCAAAATGAAACCTGCGTTGGCAACTGGAATTGGAAAGTTTTGCGGTATTATCGCTTTTTTATCGTACCTCGGCTCGACACTGCGTCACATCAATATTCCTGAAGCAGTTTATGCAAAACAAGCGCGGTTAGACGCGCCTGCCTCTATAGCGCCTACTACAGTCACTTTTGTACAGCTTAGACTCGTATAAGAGCACTACAATGACGTATCCTACTGCCTAAGTAACAATTAAACCAATTTTTCAATATTTATGATTGTTTTTTTTTGGAGTCTTTTGTATTTTTTATTTCAACTCCAAATTTGTTACTTTTACGGGTATCCCGTGAACCATATCGAAAATACAAACTGAGATATGGATGCGCAGAAAAACCAGAAAAAGAGACCAGCGCTAGGAATCGAACCCAGGTCCTCAGCAATCCGTGCTGCGTGCTATAACCCTACACCACCGCTGGACAGGAATTAGACACGAATTTTTCCTATGCATACATATCTCCAGGTTGCTTATTTCTACTACGCTACTTATGCAGCAGCACTAGCGACTCTATGTTCCGCTCTCATCGAGAGACGTCACACTCTTTCGGAACCAACCGCTCACCCAGACAAGAGATGTCGCTACTAAGCAATCAAATTTATGATTGTTTTTTTTTGGAGTCTTTTTGTATTTTTTATTTCAACTCCAAATTTGTTACTTTTACGGGTATCCCCAATGGGTATCGGGTATTTTCAATATTTTCAGTTATTGAATCGATTTTTATCAAACAACCGCAAAGAAACTTTCATGTAAAAAAATCACATGAAGTTCCGGTCCAGTTCCATTCCATTTGTTTGAGAGCTACCACGGCACAGGATAGAGATCAGCGTCAAACCTACAATAACAGCCCTCCTCCAGCCTTTTGCGTAGGGGGTTGAAAAACCGTGATGGCCTAGTGGTTTGAGCTATAGCCTGTCAAGCAGAATCGCGCATTCAAATCCAGGCTCGCACCTCGGAGTTTTTTGGAGCTCATGTGAGAAATGAAATTTACCACAAGCTTTACAGTGAAGAAAAACATAGTGAGAAAAAATGTGAAGCAATTCAATGATCAGTCGTCGCCGCGCCCCGCCGCGTCTAGACTGTATGTGGTACTAAGCATATACTTAAGTACTTATAAACTAACACTATGGATTTTTGGGTCCGAAATGAATTTTTGAATATGAATTTGAATGGTGTGTGTTAGGAAAGTTCCCAATCGCACTGGGCCCGCGTTGCAGCTATGGCCCAAGGCTCATTCTGATAGACCTGTGCCCAGCAGTGGGACGTATATAGGCTGGAATAAACCGTTATCGAAGTGTGTACTACGCAATCCTGTTAAGTTCTCGATATCACAATCACGGCGGTAACCCCAGCGCGGCGGCACGTCCCGCGCGTTCTGATTCAACAATACGGCGTAACTGTGTTAAAACTACACAGCGTGCTGTGGGGATTGTGAAGATGAGTATTGAGGATGCGGGTGAGGATGAATTATGAGGATAGTCGATCAAGAAGTTACTTTCAATTTCATGTGTTTTTATGTACAATAAAGAGCTTACAATACAGTAGGTAGGTACAATACTTTAGCATCTTAATATTTCATGCCACTTTTCTATACTACCAGCGTTTTCGGAAAGATGATCATTGCATTGCCAAGAAGAATGCGCCGCAAGAAACTTGGCATAAATTACGATAAGAAAGTAAATTTAAAATCAAAATTTCATATATGTATTTTACCCGACTGCGAAGAAGGGGTTATGTGTTTGACGCGTATGTATGTATGTATGTTTGTATGTAAGTATGTATGTATGTCTATTCCTATGTCCTCTCGTAACTACTCAACGGCTTAACCAATTTTGACCGACGTCATTGCATTCGTCTTAATGACGCAAGTGACACTGGGTACATTTAATTCTTAAAAAATCAAAACGGCGGATTTTTGGCGCCAAATTGTAAGTTTTCAAAAATTGATTTTTATTCAAACCTATCAAGTGGGGTATCAAATGAAAGCTAATAATTAGCCCATTCTAAAAATATATTGGTTATAATCGTTTCAATATACCATTTTCACAGTGTGAAATAAAACAATAAATTAAAAAAATCAAAAAACCCGACTGCCTTAAAAAATACTAAAAAGAAGAAAACAAGCCTAGTGGGCTAGAACTTTGTTAAGTAGCTAACTTGAAATTCAACAGTCGGGACCCATTTAAATCGTGACGCTCAAAAATTCTTACCTAATGGGTCCCGACTGTTGAACTTTAAGTTAGCTACTTAACAAAGTTCTAGCCCACTAGGCTTGTTTTCTTCTTTTTAGTATTTATTAAGGCAGTCGGGTTTTATGATTTTTTTATGTGAGTTCCCAATCCACATTGGCCCCGCGTCGGAACTACGGCCCAAGCCCTTTAATTCTGAGAGGAGGCCTGTGCCCAGCAGTGGGACGTATATAAGCTGTGATGATGATGATGATATATTTTATACAGAGATGTAATAAGATGAAGACTAATATGAATAGGTCGGTTATGGGAGAAGAGTATGAAGATGTAATAGCTGCTACATCCCTAGAGTGTGCAGATTGCATCACCACAAAGAGTGTTCGGCTCTCAGTAACTCGATTGTACGAGCCTCATAATTCTCCAGATAGCTTTTGAATTGGTAGTTTTGTGCGGAAATGAATCTTTTGAGCCTCTTTTGTGGGAAAATGAAAAACGTACGGCTAATTGAATAGGTGATATATGAAATTTGTATACAAGTTTGGCAGCTTCCTCGGACAAAGTATTAGCTTGGCTATTCAAAGAGGAAACGCTGCCAGCATCTTCGGGGCTTTGCCAAAGGGGTACTTTTTAATTTGTTTTAGTTTTAGGTTTTATTTTTAAGTTTAGGATAGGTAGTTTTATTAATTTTAGTAAATCCTCCATTATGCGTTCAAAAACCATAGATAATGACCAGCATTACGACACTGGATAAGTATTATGAACACGGCTGTTTCGTAATAGCCATTACAATACATATATCTGTATCGTAATGAGATTACATACATCATTACATTACAGCACCGCGGGGCTTGCGCGCCGCGCGCACGAGCATCAGCAGGTCGTCGCAGGCGCAGCTCGTGGGGCAGACGTAACTACCTAGTTAGAGTGAAAGCAGGTCATTCTCAATGGTTCGCGGAACACATGATAGAGGATTTAATATAATATGTATGTAGATAAAATATTGTATGCAACTGTACGTAATTAGGCCTTAAAACACTCATGTGGCCCTATTATGAAACTCTGCTACGCCTCGTTTCATAAAACCACGCTCGTGTTTTAAGGACCCCTATTACGATACAGTTTCATAAATAACTATAATGCTTATGGTTATACATGTAATTATATTATGTTTGTTCCGAGTCCTGAGCGAGGAAACATAAATTAAGAGTTTCTGTTGGTGCATTACAAACTATTCCTCGCAACGCATCGCACATCTCTGGTGGAAACGCAGCTCAATGAGGGCTATCGCATATGAATTCACCGCTAGAGGCGCTAGTGTAGCGTGAGGTCTCCGAAATGTCAAATCTCATAGCTTTTGGGTGAGCTACGCGGGTTTATTTATAATTAGAATAATTTCGTGAATATTTTGCATTACCTGAAATTCATTATGGCAATTATACGGGGCAATGAATGTCTGTCTTTTGAGACAGTTTTGTCTTTCGGAAAATTTGGCCTCCCTTTTTTCCGAACAAAACGGGACTACGCCACTGTGGTTGCTCGATATTTTTATGGTACGGTTTTAAGGTGTATTAAATATGATTTTAATCTAAACTTTGTTTTTACGCCCGTAATAACAGACTTTGAAAGCCACACTTAAAAACCTCACGCAACAGTGGCGCCATATAGATAAAAAACGATAGCCCTCATTGTCATTCTCCGTGGCAATATTTTGTCAAGTAAATATTTGACCAAATTAAAAACTCAAATTAAATTGCACTATTTGTCGATCCTTGTTTTTTTGATTGCTATTCTCCCACTCAAAGTTTGGAAATGGAGTAAAAAAAACTATACTACGGCTTCTAAAAGTCGATATAATAGTGACATTCTTCAATACTTCACCAGGCTAAGAGGGCAACGAGGCAGCGTCCCATTATGTCGCCGCACGACTAGCGGGTCAAGAGCGAGCACCTGACACGTTCCAACGATGAACAGTATTTAAATATGTTATTTTAAACCCCGACGCAAAAAGAGGGGTGTTATAAGTTTGACAACTATGTGTATCTGTCTGACTGTCTGTGAGTCTGTCTGTGGCACCGTAGCTCTTAAACGGGTAGACCGATTTGATTGTAATCTTTTTTATTTGAAATCGGGTTTTCTAGCAATGGTACTTAGACATGTTTCATCAAAATCGGTTCAGTCGTTTTTGAGATATTGAACTTTGAAGTGACGAAATCTGGGGTTTTCCAACTTTTTGTTGGTTAGGTTATATACCTTGTTATTTTATGTTGTTTGTTTGTTATAACAAAAACGAAAAACAAAAAGGTTACAAAAAAGTGTTAGGTACAAAGGTGGACTTATCCCTGAAGGGATCTCTGCCAGTCAACCTTTGAGTGGTAGAGAACAGCAATCAAAAAACAAGGATCGACAAATAGAGCAATTTAATTTGAGTTTTTAATTTGGTCAAATGTTTACTCGGCAAAATGTTACCACGGAGAATGACAATTGGGCTGTGTTTCCACCAGAGATGTGCGATGTGTTGCGAGGAATAGTTTGTCATGAAGCAACAGAAACTCTTCATTTATGTTTCCTCGCTCAGCTCACCTCTGACGAAAACACAGCCTAGGCATTTGGTTTTTAATGAAATGCTTTATTAAAGCAGACAATCATTAGACAATAAATATTCATCATCATTACCATTGTTCATTTATTCGCTGTAAACATGGCGCTTTAGTCAAATGAATAACGTCACACCTCTAATACAGCAATGACATAATTACATTAAAAAAAAACTTATAATAGAGAACGGTGAAATTTCAATCTAAAAAAAGTTTTCACATTGTTCTTTCAAACACATTGTTGTATTATTGGAGGCGCAATTTGGAAAATAGATCATTCCAGCCTATATACGTCCCACTGCTGGGCACAGGCCTCCTCTCAGAACAAGAGGGCTTGGGCCATAGTTCCCACGCGGGCCCAGTGCAGATTGGGAACTTCACACGCACCATTGAATTGCTTCGCAGGCTTGTGCAGGTTTCCTCACGATGTTTCCCTTCACCGCAAAGCTCGTGGTAAATTTCAAATGTAATTCCGCGCATGAATTTCGAAAAACTCAGAGGTGCGGGCCGGGGTTTGAACCCACGACCCTCTGTTTGAGAGGCGATAGGTCAAACCACTAGGCCACCACGGCTCTGGAAAATAGAATTGTATGAAAAATTGTTTGAGAAGTGATTATTTGTCAAAAGTTTTTTCATGTAACCTAACCAACAAAAAATTGGAAAACTCCCGACGTTGTCATTTCAAAGTTCTCAACAACGGCTGAACCGATTTTGATAAAACATGTCTAAGAACCATTACTTGAAATCCTGCTTTCAAGTAAAAAAAACCGCATTCAAATCGGTCCGCCCGCTTAAGAGCTACGGTGCCACAGACAGACACACATAGCGCTCAAACTTATAACACCCCTCTTTTTGCTTCGGGGGTTAAAACGAAGGTAACCCGCTTGTAAAATTCCACACATTTAAGTAAGTATGTACACAAGCTTTGTTTAAGTTTCTCTTATATAAAACGGGCACGTAGCTCGTAGCAGTCTACGAGGCGTGATCCGTAGCACCGCTCGTAGCACTACTACGACTCGTTGCTACATCGCCCCAATACGAGTAGTGCTACGGATTTCGCTAAATAATAATAAACGAAATCATTTATTTATTCAGACAACAAAGATCCATATTATATTATGTATGTATGTATGTATGTAAATACTTTATTGTACATAAAACACAAAAATAATACAAAAAGAAAACAACAAAACAAAAGAGTACAAAGGCGAACTTATCCCTAAAAGGGATCTTTTCAACTTAACCTAAACAGGAAAGGAAAACTTAAAGATAGGCGAACAGTAATTTATGCACAGTGAGAAGAAAGGAATAGGTATATAACATAAATAAATAAACAACAATTAGTATGACACATATATATATAAACAAATAAACAAAAATTATGAATAAACAATACATATAAATAAAAAATAAAAAGAATACGATATTATATTATTAGTGGTTTCCTTATTTTTATTACAAGCTTTTTCTTAGCTTGCCCTGTTTATTTATTTACAACCCGACGACCGACATCTTGACGACCGGTTGGCCAAGTGGTTAGAAAGCCTGACTACGAAGCTTGAGGTTCCGGGTTCGATTCCCGGCCGGGGCAGATATTTGTATGAATAATACGAATGTTTGTTCTCGGGTCTTGGATGTTCAATACGTATTTAAGTATGTATTTATGTATTTATTTTGAACATGAAATTACCGTGAGACTCACTCATATTAAATGATATTGTAACGGATAACTCACGTCTTAAACCGAGTTTAGCTCGACATGTGAAAATGACGATAAAAATGCGGGTAGTTGTGCGCCGGTGTTAGTTTCGTCGGGCAGTCGCGCGAGCAGAGCGGTGGCGCGTAGTGTGCGTGTTGCGGCAGCCGCCGAGTCGCGTGCTCCCGTGAAGAAGGGCTACGAAATAGCCCGAAACAGCCCAGCTAAACTCGGTTTAAGACGTGAGTTATCCGTTACAATATCATTTAATATGTATTTATTTGTTTGTATTTATCTATATAAGTATTTTTATCCGTTGCCTGGTATCCATTATACAAGCTTAGGTCAGTTTGGGACTAGGTCAATTGGTGTGAAGTGTCCCATGATATTTTTTTTATTTTATTTACTAGCTTTTGCCCGCGACTTCGTTCGCGTGGAATTCGGTTATCGCGCGCTGTTCCCTCGGGAACTGTGCATTTTCCGGGATAAAAAGTAGCCTATGTATATCTAGCCCATAAACTATCTCTATGCCAAAAATCACGTCGATCCGTCGCTCCCTTTCGACGTGAAAAACGGACAAACATACAAACACACACACTTTCAACTCGATTTAATAAGTGAGTTATCCGTTACAATATGATTCAAAATCGAATATAGTTAACGCGTGCGAAGCCGTGGGTAAACTCGAGTAATAAATAAAAGCTTGTTAAAGCATAGTTTATTTTCGTCTTATAAATCTTCTTATCCGGCAAACATAGCTTAATCTAGACCTGAAGTAACACTAGCAAAAGGTTTAGGCGACACGTTGGTAATGAGAGACTGATAAATCTTATTGGGACGCGGAGCGACGCATATTGATGAGATGTAGCGTCAGCAAAGAAACTATACGAGCTGTTTTTTATTTATTTGTTGATTTATTCTATAATAGATATTGGTTGAAATCAATTTTGTATAAAACACTGAAACAGTGATAGGTATACAACTGACTCCTAAGTGGTCAACAAACAATATAATTAGTAGCGCAGCGTTGATAGGCAAATTCTATTAGCGCCTACAGACTCACGCCGAGAACCCCCGAGAACACCCGAGAAGCGTGAATGTGATCGCTTTCTCGCCGTCTCGTTCTCGCACTCGCCTGTTCTCCGATCGGTGTCGGTAAATCAAAGGGTTTCTCGGGCGAGACACGAGAACGGTATTACATTCTTGTTCGGTCTCAGTGCGACCGTGGACTTAATGTCTGCAATGTCGTCCATTCCGGATAACGATCGAGAATGCAAATGAGAAGGTCGGGAGTGTAGATGCCTTCTCGGTTTTCGTGCAATTTCCTCGGCAAGACTTCTCGCCGAGACTTCTCGCGTGAGTCTGTAGGCGCTATATGGATTATATCTTTAAGTAAACAATCGAAGTATAAAATAATTACTTAGTAATTGTTAGTTAACTGTGATCTGATTAGTTAAAAATGACTATACAGAACAGAACAGAACATGCGTGATTACTGAGGGGCTACTACGAAACTCGCAAATCGAAGTTCGTATCGCACCGTCCCTTTCACTCGCGTATTAAATGACATAAGCGTCAGCGGGACGGCAACATACGATGTTAGAGTTTTACACTTCGTGGTATAGGGCCTGGTACATCCATGAGGCACATGTGCCTCATGGCCAGTGATGTAAATAATGCAGTTGTTCTTTCGATAAATAATAAATTTTATTACGTATTATTATATTATATTATTTTTATTCTTTAACCACTTTAAGTAAAAAATGAAAATTAGTTTGGGGACATTACATTGCGGATATTACATATTAACTTTATAATTACTATGGGGACGTGTCAAAAGACGCTTGCACAGTGCTTCGGCCAGGGAGCGTGTTAAACATGAATGACAGTCTGATTATGTAACATGTCTTTTATGGTCAAAATCGGTTGATGTTTGATGATGATGATGATGTGACTGTTATCCCTCACCAGGGACAATAGGGCTCGTAGAAGAGTTTTCCATTTGGCTCGATCTTGCGCGGCTTCTTACAGCTCTTCCCAGCCGAGACAATTGAGCCAGCCTCCTTCTCAACTGATCGCCTCCACGTGGTCCGAGGGACGTCCTGGCCGTCTTCTGCCGGTAGATTGCCAACGGAGGACCCTGCTTGGGCATATGATCATTCGATCCTCGAAGCGTGTGTCCAATCCATCGCCATTTCCTTGTCATAACTTCTCGGCTTACTGGCTTCTGGTCAGTCATTTGCCACAGTCTTGCGTTTGCGTCGGTTGATGTTTAGGAGATGAAAATCCGTTGGTAATAATTAAATTGATTAAATTCCACTACACATTCCGCTACAATATCCATACTAATATTATAAATGTGAAAATGTGTGTGTTTTTCCTTCTTTCACGTCGAAACGGAGCGACTGATCGACGTGGTTTTTAGCATGGAGATAGTTTATGGGCCAGAGACTGACATAGGCTACTTTTTATCCTGGAAAAATGCACAGTTCAGTTAAGTAATAAATAAATATCACGGGACACTTGACACCAATTGACCTAGTCCTAATAATAATAAGAATTTATTTCGAAGTACGAGTGACTCCATAGGTGTTAGTAACAATGAGCACTTAAAACTGTAAATACAATTTTGATTAAACTAGAAATAATCATTTTTTAAATCTCTAAAGTAAGCAAAGCTTATGTTACGGATAACATCATCATCATCATGTCAGCCGAAAGACGTCCTCTGCTGGACATAGGCCTCCCCCAAGGCTCTCCACTCAGACCGGTCCTGTGCTTTTCGCATCCACCGCGATCCCGCGATCTAACCAGGTCGTCGCTCCATCTTGTTGGAGGCCTACCGACAGCTCCTCTCCCGGTCCGCGGACGCCATTCGAGAACCTTCTGACCCATCGGCCATCAGTACTGCGAGCAATGTGCCCCGTCCACTGCCACTTCAGTTTCGCAATTCTTCGGGCTATGGCAGTAACCTTAGTTCTACTGCGGATATCATCATTTCTGATTCTATCCCGCAAAAAAAACCCGAGCATAGACCTCTCCATAGACAATTGAGTGACTTTGAGCTTACTTATGAGGTCCATTGTCAGCGCCCACGTCTCAGATCCGTATGTCATCACTGGCTACACACACTATACAAAGATTTTTGACTTCAAACACTGTGGTAATTTGGACGAAAAGTCATTGCGAAGCTTCCCGAACGCTGTTCAGCGAGTCGGTTCGTGATCTCTTCTTCTGACGGATTAAACATGCTTATATGATAGATACATACTTAGATACAATTGCGACTATTATTACGATAAATAATCAAATTTAAATCAATAAACCCGTCGCGTTTGCTGTCGTTCCTTCCTATTTTTCCCGTAATTCGCGGGCGACACTGATTGGCTTGTAACGTGACACCGCGCGTGTTGCTAGACACGCTGCCACGTTGTTAAGGCACTGCCATTTTGTGTCATAGCCGGAGCCATTGAAGCTTTGAACATGAAACTACGGCGAGACTCACTCATATTTAAAGACACATAACCGTATAACTCACGTCTGAAATTGAGTTTAACTGGACATGTTTCGGGCTAATTTGAGTGGTGGCGCAAAGTGAGCGTGTTGCAGTAGCCGCTGAGTCGCGTTGCGCCTAGGAAGAAGGGCTACGAATTAGCCCGAAACATGTCAAGCTCAACTTGATTTAAGACGTGAGATATACGGATTTATTTCATTATAATTATTATAGATAAAACATTTATCAAATTTAACCCGTAAACCATCTGCCGCGTTTGCTGTCGCTCCTTCCTATTTTTCCCGTAATTCGCGGGCGACACTGATTGGCTTGTAACGTGACACCGCGCGTGTTGCTAGACACGCTGCCACGTTGTTAAGGCACTGCCATTTGTGTCATAGCCGGAGCCATTGAAGCTTTGAACATGAAACTATGGTGAGACATAACCGTATAACTCACGTCTGAAATTGAGTTTAACTGGACATGTTTCGGGCTAATTTGAGCGGTGGCGCAGAGTGAGCGTGTTGCAGCAGCCGCCGAGTCGCGTTGCGCCTAGGAAGAAGGGCTACGAATTAGCCCGAAACATGTCAAGCTCAACTTGATTTAAGACGTGAGATATACGGATTTATTTAATTTATTATTAGATAAAACATTTATCAAATTTAACCCGTAAACCATCTGCCGCGTTTGCTGTCGCTCCTTCCTATTTTTCCCGTAATTCGCGGGCGACACTGATTGGCTTGTAACGTGACACCGCGCGTGTTGCTAGACACGCTGCCACGTTGTTGAGGCACTGCCATTTTGTGTCATAGCCGGAGCCATTGAAGCTTTACTTCTAAACCTGGGGTAATGTAGTGAATGTCATCATCCCAGCCTATATACGTCCCACTGCTGGGCACAGGCCTCCTCTCAGATCAGGAGGGCTTGGGCCATAGTTCCCACGCGGGCCCAGTGCGGATTGGGAACTTCGCACGCACCATTGAATCGCGTCGCAGGTTTGTGCAGGTTTCCTCACGATGTTTTCCTTCACCGCAAAGCTCGTGGTAAATTTCAAATGTAATTCCGCACATGAATTTCGAAAAACTCAGAGGTGCGAGCCGGGGTTCGAACTCACGACCCTCTGCTTGAGAGGCGATAGGTCAAACCACTAGGCCACCACGGCTTCTTCAGGGGTAGTGAATGTGTTGCCATGATATTTTGTCGTAAAAGTCCGGATTTATCTTGCTGTCTCAACTAGCTTACTGAAGTTTGCCGGAGCTAATTGAGAGAGCGAGATAATTCTGAACTTCTATCATCATCTATTATCTTCTTCTATCATGGGGGTGTTCTGACGAACTTTTCGAATTGCTGCCTGCGGCTAAATTCCACTACCGCACTTCGAGGAACCGTCTGTCTTTCCATCCTCACCATCTTGATGATTGGCAGTCTAGTACCGTGCGTTTCAAGCGAAACTTCAAAGTCAAAGTCAAAGTCAAAATATCTTTATTCAATTTAGGCTATAACAAGCACTTATGAATGTCAAAAAAAAATCTACCACCGGTTCGGAAAAACCTCTGCTGAGAAGAATCCGGCAAGAAACTCAACGAGGTATATATATATATATATTTTTTTTTTAAACAGATTTACATATTATTAAATGATATGTATACATCACAAGTATTTAACACAACTTATTTTAACACAGTAGGTTCGCTATTTGAAGGGATCGCTAATGCGGATCGGAATTATTTCCAGATATCCCTGTCCATGATATATCATTAACTTTATAATACGCCTTTGATATTAATGTCTTCTTGACAATAGATCTGAATTTTGTATCCGTTTCATTTATAATATTTTTTGGAATTTTATTGTAAAAACGTATGCAGTTTCCCAGAAAAGACTTTTTGGTTTTAACCAGTCTGTAAGATGGAACTTTAAGCTTCCCTGTGTTTCTAGTAGCCTTGGCTTACCGACGTTAGTGGAAATCACATATGTTCTTCCTAACATACATGATTATTCAAAACATAAAGCGTTTTCTTTCCTCGCACGACGAAGATCTGGAATCAGCTTACTGCGGCAACATTCCCGGAGCGTTACAACTTAGGGATCTTTAAAAAACGAGCCTACCAATTCTTAAAAGGGTCGGCAACGCACATGTGATTCCCCTCGTGTTGCGGGTGTCCATGGGCGACGGTGATCGCTCTCCATCAGGTGACCCGTCTGCTCGTTTACCCCTCTTATATATATTACATGGAAACATTTCACTGCTGATGCATCACCTGCTGTAATCTAGTTCTTTTGTAAAAAAGATTGCCTGGAACACATCTCTCCTATTGTTTACCTTGTAATTTTCTTTCTGTGTACCTGTTTTCTGAATCGTTGAATATTTCCGGTGTACAATAAAGAGTCATTGTATTGTATTGTATTGTTTTATTTTAATGGATTTCTTGGGTTAAAACAATATTAATGCTACAACCGAGACTTATCACGTGGAAATTAATTGCCTCGACGTTTCAACCACATTACAGTGGTCGTGGTCACGAGTAGACTGAAGACTGAGGTAGAGAAGGGTTCCGAACCATTAGCTATACAATATAAGACATTAGCAAAAAACACGTTTGTTGTTTGTTTATGGAAGCCCCCTTAAATATTTTTTTTATTCTGTTTTTGATATTTGTTATTAAAGCGGCAACAGAAATACATCTGTGAAAATTTCAACTGTCTAGCTATCACGGTTCATGAGACACAGCCTGGTGACAGACGGACGGACAGCGGAGTCTTAGTAATAGGATCCCGTCTTTACCCTTTGGGCACGGAACCCTACAAAATACAAAGATGAAGCACGTACAGTAAAAGTTTGCGGGGCCCCGAGACGTCACGTCGTGGAAGACGAAACGCGACCCTCGTCTCGCTTCACCGTAATCGGGTAAACAAAAGCAAACACAAAAATTGCCATTTTTATCGACAGCAAACCAAGGGGCTGTTTCACCATCCATTGATTAGTGTTAACTGACGGTTAAATGTGATGCCGTCTCCGTCTATTCGAACAAACTAAATAGAGACGGCATCACATTTAACCGTCAGTTAACACTAATCAATGGATGGTGAAACAGCTCCTAAATGTCCTATGCAAATCAAACCTTACGAATACATTCCTAATTTCATGCTTGTAACGTGCCATATAATTGCAGTTCCCAAGAAGTACCCATTTCGGAAAAATATTGCATAAATACTGGAAAATGGTTGTCTTACTATTTAATATTTTTATGCTCTATAGAGCCATACCTACCTATACCTAGCTATACCATTACATTAAAGACAATATTTTTTTGTTTTGACTATAGTTACCTATTAAATTTATTTATTTTGTATAATAATGAGTTAACAATACTCTAAAAGACAATAAATTACAATTTTATTCACGTACTTCATTTACCTTCTTTGTTTTTATTTAATTTTATTTGCTTTTATTAGTTAATGTAAGTAAGTATTATAATATTCTTTAAACCATTGTATTGTAGCTTCCGCAATTTTCGACTCTTAAACTCACTTTTTGTCAAAGGTTGACTGGTAGAGATCCCTTAAAGGGACAAGGCCGACGTTGTAAAAGTATCTCAAAGTTTGTCAATTGTATAGCGACATCTCTAGTTCGGGTGAGCGGTTAGTTCTAATGGAATGTTTGAAAGTTTCTCGATGAGGGCTAAAAAACATAGATGTCGCTAGTGTCGCTGCTTAAGTGACTAAATAAGAAACAAACAAGCTGAGATTGTTTGGTGCATAGGAGAAATTCGTGTCTGTACTACTACTGTCCTGGCGTAGGGGTATGGCACGCAGCACGGATGCTGAGACCCGGGTTCGATTCCCAGCGCTGGTCTCATTTTCTGGTTATTCTGTGCATCCGTGTTTTGGTTTGTATTTTCGATATAGATTTTACGGGATGACCGTAAAAGTTTGGAGTTGGAGTTGAAATAAAAAATACAAGAAGACTCCAAAAACCCATCTTAATTGTATTTTGTTTATTTTCTTTTGTACAATAAAGAGTTTGCATACATAGGTACATACCTTGTTTGTTATATATAAAAGGAAAGTTGCCAAAAACTCGACTGACTCGACATTATAGGTACCAACGATGCAAGATAATTTCTCGCAACATTTTAGTAAGTAATTTCATTATATTTTATGTCAAAACCTGGGTGATTGAAATAACTAGGATTCAATGACTATTTTTAACTACAGCAGTTAACTGCAATTAAGTTCAAATTAATTAGTTAATTAAGCGTGCGTTTAGACGCACGCCTAATTAAATTAAACAAAGCAATCTCAAATCGATGAACAGTTAAATTGCCGCAAATGGACATTTTAAATAGCCACAGCAGTTACGTTGTAGCATTCAATTCATTTCGACAATTTAATTTGGAAGTGTAATGGCGACCCAACCTTTTTAACACTCATTTCAAGCTTATATTTAACTTGCAAGTGTTGCAAAGGTCACGTGTATTCAGCCCTTAGAGCGGCGGCGCGGCCATTTGAAAAAAAAAAACGGTCACAGAGTACAGGCAGGGAGTGGGCTCATTTCTATTTAACCTGTAATTACAGTGCTTTACAAATAATCTTTATTGCACACTACAAACAAGAACGACATTTTTATACAGACATAGGCGGCTTATCGCTTAAAAGCGATCTCTTCCAGGCAACCTTTTTACAGAAAGAAGGAAGGACTAGTAATATTCCCACAAACTAAAATTATTGTATCTCTTCATTGCACATATTTGTCTTTATTGCTACACCTTAGTTAACAACAAATAAAACTTAAAAAAAAATAAAAGACATAAAAAACCGACCAAGAGCGTGCCGGACACGCCCAAAATAGAGTTCCGTAGCCATTACGAAAAAATTAAGTAATATTTTTCTAAGGATTTCGCATTGTGTACGGAATCTTCCAAGTTTAGGTATGTTCTATACCCGAGGCTGCTATTTACTCTTATACTACTAAAAATTCTCAAGTTATTTTAGCCGCTATCATTTTCCTTGTAAATTTGATATATTTACTACCATTCTGAATTTTTTCAAGTTTTACACCCAACAGCTTCGATTTTAGAGGGGCGAAGATTTATGTCTTTGTTAGGTTAATAGATAGTTACCTTAAATATCAGAACTAACTCTAAGCTTATAAAATAACCTTTTAAAATAAGGAAACTGAAACCTTTCCTAATCTCGTACTAAATGGGAGTGTTTGATGTCAAAATTATGGATATTTCTCTTTTTATTTTTAAAAAGACAATGATGTCATTTTACTCATTACTCATTAGGCAGCGAACTTTCGATGTCAGTTCACCGTTTTTTTTGTTTTTTGATAGTTAAGTAGGTACGGAATAATCGCCTGGGCACACTTAACGATTACATCCTGTGTACGCGGCGCACCGCATCAATATTACTTTGACAAAACCCCTGTCACGGACGTCAACAAACTATAGTGAAAGGTTCAGAAATCCGCGCTGTCAACCAATTTTGTGCGCTGTTTTGATATAAGAAACATGCATATACATATATGTCGATGCTTATTTCTATGTATATGTCGGTGGCCGATCATAAAATCCGCCAGATCACGAAATTCCTAGGCATATCATAAAATGGCGCCATTTTATGATATGCCTAAAAGTTGGTCAGACATATCACGATGTGCCTGAGAAACAATACGGCAGATCGATTAGAGCCACGCATTTGTCGATATTCCTAGCTTTATACCGGGCACATCGTTATATGCAGAAAAAAATAAAAAAATAGGTACGTCGAGCGTAGCGAGGAGTGGTTAGTATGAATTGTGCCAGAACCGATATGGCGGCGTTTTATGATTATGCCTAGGAATTGCATGATTTGCCTAAACTTGACAAATCATGAAATGGCGGCGTTTCATGATACGCCTAGGAATTTTATGATCTGGGCGTTTTCAGAAAAAGTTGTTGAAATGACTTTTTTTTAGATTTGGATGAAATTTCGTTTACTCAGAATCAGGAGCACTTTCGATTGTAATAGGAGAAAAAAAGTGTCCCAGGTTTTTCATATAATTTTGTGTTATCCATTACACTACCGCCACAGAAACGTGTATGAAAACAGTAACGTAATGGAATAAAAAATCTTGGGACACTTTTTTTTCGAAATCGAAAGTGTTCCTGATTCTGAGTAGGAGCACGAAATTTTAGGAATAATAAATTCTAGGAATTTCGTGATCTGGCGGATTTTACGATCGGCCGCCGACATAGACAAGCAGAGTACCGGCCCTTGTGCGTGCCGGCCACGGGCACAAAGACTGAGACTCTCGTAAGGTCGATGACTCGAGGGAGGTTAGACGGTATCGCAATGTGCTTGAGACAGACACTATCTTAAGGTTAGATACACACTTATTTTTTTCTGCAATTTCTTGCAAGGATAAAGTTTATAATTAGAACGTTTTTCATACATATATTAACGAGCAAGTGGTAGGACCAAGGCAAGGCAAGGCCCGCCCGGATTGCTAAACCCATCTTGCTCGCTAATCCTGCCGTGAAGCAGCAGTGCTTGCACTGTTGTGTTTCGGCGTGGAGAGTAAGACAGCCGGTGAAATTACTGGCTCTTGAGGTATCTAGCACTAGGTTGGCAGCGCATCTGCATTACCCCTGGTGATGCAGATGTTTATGGGCGGTGGTGATCTCTTACCATCAGGAGACCCACTTGCTCGTTTGCGATCCAGTCGAATAAAAAAAAAGAGCAGTTCTTGAATATAACACGTCTTAAAATTAGTTCAAAATATTGCAGTGTTCTCGAATGGCGTCCGCGGACCGGGAGACGAGCTGTCGGTAGGCCTCCAACAAGATGGAGCGACGACTTGGTTAAGATCGCGGGATCGCGGTGGATGCGGAAAGCACAAGACCGGTCTGAGTGGAGAGCCTTGGGGGAGGCCTATGTCCAGCAGTGGACGTCTTTCGGCTGACATGATGATGATGATGATTGCAGTGTTCACCCTTATTAACCATATTGTAATAATTTCGCAATCACGTCATGAGTTGTAAAGTCCTTACGAGTGTATGTATACCAAGGCTGCGAACTGCGGACCATGACTTTTTATAGAACAAACCGTCCTAGTTTGGGGAAGGTCTATCAAAAAAAAAAACTCAATAATAGTGTTTATGATGAAAACATCTGAATGAATCAAATATACCGGGTGTGGCCTGTAATACAAGCAAATAATTAAACCATAGATCGTACTCGTCAAACTGAACAACATGTAGTTCAGCGACTTTTAAAAATAATCTGATTTTAATTTTTATTACACTTTTAAGTTTATTTGAAGAAGTAATTGAAAGCAAAATGCTTGATGTTTGTAGCGTGAAAGGCGACGTCAGTTGTATTCTAAGATGGCGCACATTGATAACAGTATTTAATTTGTATGAAAAAGGGAAAATTCAGACTCCATTATTTTTAAAAGTTGTTCAGTTTGACTTTAATTTTTTGTTCGTATTACGGGCCACACCCGGTATATTTACTTACTATTGTCGTCATCCTAATTGATCTAAAAAAAGTCAATGTTTTTTTCCTCAAGATTTGTTTTCCATCACGGCAGTGAAATTTTATTATTTTTATTTAATCATTAAAATATTTACAAAAAATGATAAGAATAGATAATTGTTCTGTCTCTGTTTATTGTGACAAAACAAACAGAAACAGCATCACATCACAAATCTATATCTGTCACATAAAATATATCAATGAGTGGTAAAACAAGCCCTTAACCCTTTAGTGGGTAACGGCAAGATATTTGCCGTCATACGACTCAGATATTTTATTTTTTTCTCAATGAACGTGTTGTTAGTTAATATAACTTTTGGTTCGCATAAGAGAACATACTCGTACCAATTTACGAAAAAAAGAATAGCAGATAAACGTTATTCCAACCCATGTTAAATGATGATTCTTAGGCCTGAACTTAGATTTTTAACTATTCCTTACAATTGAACAAAAATGTTTGTAAATAAAATTTTGTTTGCTGGATTTATCCGATAGTCACAATTCTCTACTTTCAGAGACAAGATTGGCGATATAAAGTTTAAAGAAAAAAAATCTGTTATTTAATAATTTAAAAAAATGAAGACTGCAATATATTTGCCACTATGCGTTAGTGTCTGGTGTTTATTAAAGGAAAGGGTGGGTTAGGCTACAATTGTTATTGATTTATATATGGAGCAATAGCTTAATTCAATACTTCAAATGGCCCGATATGCTCTTGCCCGGTTATTTATTTGAAAGAATTCAGTTTTAAGTTAAATAAAGGTTTTAATTATTTCTTATCATCTATTGGTTTTTAATTTATTTATTTTAGATACGTCGTGCCACCCGTAGTTCCCCGGCAAACTGACATGACGGTCTTGTCACTTAATGCCCTTGGCTGATAGCGGCAAACATATTGCCGTCTCATAATTCGGAAACCCTGCAATAATATATACATTTCTCTTTCTCAAAAATCATAAAAAAAATCATTCATGCTGTGCGTATCGTTAAAGTTCTCGATTCATTGCTAAAAAAAATAATGGTCAAAGGGTTAACCTAATAATAACTACACATCAACAGCGATAATTTCTATAGTTACAGAATTCCTAATATCAAATTTCCATAATGAATTCGTTATAATTCCAGCCAATGAACGCTGGCCATATTCGGACGGTCGTCAGTTTTGAATATCGAATGTGGTGTTCAATTTGAAATTGGTTCGTTTCGAACAATGCCGGGCGTAATTGTTTTATGCGGAAATGATCGGACTCTGGAATTAGGGACAAAGGAATTGGCGGGATAAGTTTGGAGTGGAGTATATTCGATTTTATCGAGTTGTATGATAAAGCTGTCGTGGCCCAGCGGCTTGGCTGTCGCCTCGGACGCGGAAGATCGCTATTTCAAACCCCGATTTGCAATTTCTGTGTCGATTCATATTGTATTGTGTATTGTTGCAGAATAGATGTTAGCACCGGTGGTGTGGCTGACTGGGTTGGTCAGATATACCAGAATCGTTATTTCTTATTAAAAATATTTCTAGGGAATAAAAGTATTTGGAAATTTTGCTAATTAGGAAATAGCGAGCCAGTAGTTAAGGATCAACGTATTTCGCACCAATTCGTGGTTCTTTGTCAAGGAGAGCTCAAATGACGACGGACGGTTGGTTTTCCATTTGAGCTCTCCTTGACAAGGAATCGCTAATTGATTTGAAACAAGTCGAGGGTACCTTGACTACTAATTTTGAATCAATCAGTGGTTTCTTGTTTAGGAAGAGCTTAAACGGAAAACCAACCGTGAACGTTCGTTATGCAGCGTTTCGTAAACCCGAAACAATGTTCGAAGCGTTTGAAAATCCTTTACACGTTTGCATATAGGTGCTTTTGCCGAAAAACTGGCGACATGCCATCTACCGACATGTTGAGTTTATTGCCGAGCTACTAGATACTTCGATCGAGAACAATACAACTAAAAACATACAGTCGAATTGAAGTCCTCCTTTTTTGAAGTCGGTTAAAATACTATTTATTGAACACCATAGAGCAGTATAATGAGTTTACAAATATACATAAAGTACAGACTATAGGTAAGGCAGTTTTAGCGCTTAAGAGCGATCTCTCCCAGACGTCCAATCCATACTAATATTATAAATGCGAAAGTAACTCTGTCTGTCTGTCTGTCTGTCTGTCTGTCTGTCTGTTACGCTTTCACGCCTAAACCGCTGAACCGATTTTGATGAAATTTGGTACAGAGATAGAATAGACCTTGGAAAGAACATAGGCTATCTTTTATCGCGAAAAGGAGGCTTTAAGGGGTTGAAATAGGGGATGAAAGTTAATAAGGTGGAAGTTCGTCGCTGTCGAAGATAAAACCATGAAACTTGGCATTTAGGCACTTAATAAGATACTTATATAATATTATAAATGCGAAAGTAACTCTGTCTGTCTGTCTGTCTGTTACGCTTTCACGCCTAAACCGCTGTACCGATTTTAATGAAATTTGGTACAGAGATAGAATAGACCTTAGGAAAGACTATAGGCTATCTTTTATCGCAAAAAGGAGGCTTTAAGGGGTTGAAATAGGGGATGCAAGTTAATAAGGTGGAAGTTCGTCGCTGTCGAAGATAAAACCATGAAACTTGGCATTTAGGCACTTAATAAGAAATAAATCGATATTTGTTTGAGCTTTTTTGAAAATTCGACCTGCGAGGGGGTGAAATAGGGAATGAAAATTTATATGGAAGGTCGTCATTATCGATGATAAACTTGCCATTTCGGCACGTGATAAGAGATAAATAGATATTTATTCGCGCGTTTTTTAAAACTCTTCCTGTGAGGGGGTGAAATAGGGCATGAAAGTTTATATGAAACATCGTCATTGTCGAAGATAAATCGATGGTTCTTTATGAAACTTGGCATTTGGGCACGTGATAAGCGATAAATAGACATTTGTTCAAAAAAATTTACCTGCGAGAGGTGATGTTAGTAGAGGAGATCATGCAGTGTTAGCAGAGCCTTCTAAGCTCAAGCAAAATGTTCGCAATGTGGGGTCATTTTAGATGGCTTATTGACATAGACAGTCAGACATGAAAATTATAATTTTCAGATTTTTCTTATTTACAATACCTACAATACAAAGACTCTTTATTGTACACCAGACATAGTAAGCGATACAGAAAACAGATACACATAGAAAAAAATACAATTATTACAATTATTTTTCTGGAAGTACCCTATAACTTTTTCTGTTAAGGCGATTTACATGGAAATACCTTTTTAATGACTGTAGCTTTTGATTGCCTTGACTTAGAAGTTTGATTTTTCACAGCTTTCGGGACTATTGACCTGAGTTTACGGTTTCAATTTCAACTCGATACCGATACTCCGCGCGTTTAGGAGATAAAGGGTCTTGACAGACAGACGGACGGACGGACAGCAAAGTGATCCTATAAGGGTTCCATTTTTTCCTTTTCAGCTACGGAACCCTAAAAAACATTTGTTCCGGCGCTTTCAAATTTCGACCTGTTTACTTGAAAATATGGGGATGAAAGTTCTTAAGGAATTTCAAACAAATTACTATAAGTATATTTTATCGGAAATATGTGTAGCTATGCTTAGTAAAAATGGCGTTTAATTATAATCTTACCCTCCTAATTTACAATAAAGGACGTAAGGTGTCAAGAGTTCACTATGAAGAATTAAGTACTTAGTCCTTTTATGTTGACAGGGTAGAATACACGTCGTATTGGTAAAATGTGGTTTCCCGCAAAATATTTATGTTTTACCAAAGAACATGGATGGATGGATGGATGGATGGAAGAACAAAAAAAATAGTTTATAGGTATTTACCTATAGCAATGTTTTAAAATAGATTATTTTCAGTAAACCGTAGAAGTTTATATGTGCTATTATTGGCAAAATAGGATCCTAAATAAATTTTAAATACTTCCCAAAGTTACTATTCCACGCGGACGAAGTCGCGGGCAAAAGCTAGTTAGATATAAATAGAAACTAATACAAATACATTAAAGTAGGCGGCGTAAAAGAATAAACAGAGAAACGAAAAACGAAAAACAGCAATATTAAAATTAATAAAAACGTCATACGAATCGATCAATACATAATATATTATACAAGATGTTAATTAAATAACTGAAAACCAGAAAGTAGTGCTCAGATTCGAGAGTAGATTCGATTACACTATGTTTTAAATGAGGTTGTGTTTGTGTTTTTAAATCCCTTTTTTATCGCACCTAGTCTTAAACTTACAACTGCAACAGGCGCCAATTAAATATTTTAGCGAGTTTGCGTACAATTTCGATAATTTAATACTGGCCGTTTTGCTGTCAATGTTTTTTTTTTTTTTTTGGAGATTGTGGCTTGGTAACGAGACCTTTAAGCCAAACTGTCAATGTATGATTTTCTTTTAAAAACATCAAAGCACAACTGACAAATACATATTATGAGTGGTGTTAGAAATAAAGTAGAATTACTGACTTAGCAAAACACACGAATATCTTTTAAAATAATGAAGATATTCAAAAATAAATGAAATCAACTAACTTAAAATGAAAAAGTATTTTTGGGGTGTCTGACGTTCTCAGTTATTTAATTAACACCTTGTATATTTATGTTCGTACAGTACATGCCTTAAACAAAAAAATATTAGTGGGCAATGTCAAAAAGGCTGTTATTTTAAAATGAATTTAATTATGCGACAAATTACGTTTAAAAAGCTCGTAATGTATATAATCGTAGTTCAAGAAGGAAATAAAAAAAACCTCGATATTTATCAAGGCAAAAACCAATTACCAGACTGTATATACAGCTTTTGCCATCAATTACATCGATAGACGATATAGTTTCAATAGTTATTTAATAAACGCAAAAGCTGTACACAAAAACATACTTTGTCACCTGACTTTAAATTTATTCGTTGAAAAGTAAAATTAAAACAAGGAATTTCTCCCGCTTTTCCTCCGGGAATGTCTTCATGTCTAAACAGGATGCAGTAAAATGAGGAAAGCGTGAAATTTACTGCACCTTTAACTCTCTAGGGCACTGAAGTGTTTGGCGTTTTGTACTTTTTTTTTTGCACCATGCTTTTAACGCTAATCAATGTAATATTAAAAAAAATGTTTAGTTTCTTACGGAAATTCGACGAAGAAGTAAAGTCACCGACATAACTGTAACAATATGCAAATTGTAAAGGCAGTGGGCAGGCCACATCGCTCGAAGAACAGATAACCGTTGGGGAGAAAAGTCCTCGAGTGGCAACCACGAACCGGAAGACGAAGCGTTGGCAGGCCTCCCACCAGGTGGACTGACGACATCGTGAGAGTAGCGGGAAACCGGTGATGCAAGTGGCGAGTTGTCGTTCACTGTGGCGTTCTAAGGGAGGCCTTTGTCCAGCAGTGGACGTCTTCGAGCTGATGATGATGATGATGATGATGAGTTTGACCGCTATGTGTGTCTGTCTGTCTGTCTATCTGTCTGTCTATCTGTCTATCCGTCTGTCTGTGGCACCGTAGCTCTTAAAGCAAATGAGTTTTTTTTTTTAAATTTAAATCAGGTTTTCTAGCAATGGTTTATTCTTCTTTTTTATCAAATTTTATTTTAATCTATGACTATTTTTTTTTATAAGTACTTACCTAATTTTTAACATTGTAATGGACAACTCGCGTTTGTGTTCAATAACATGTGTTCCGTTAAAGTGTCTGTAAATAGTTTATAAAATGGCTCTAACTGTAATATACATGATGTGTATGTACTTTATAAATAAATAAATGGTTTTTAGACATTTCAAATCGGTTTAGCCGTTTTTGAGATATTGACCGCTGACGTAGGTCGTGTTCTAGGTTAGTCTATTTATGAGTATGTCATGTTCCAGGTTAGTCCTTTTATAAGTAGGTCAAGTTCTAGGTAAGTCATTTTATGAGTAGGTCATGTTCTAGGTTAGTCCTTTTATAAGTAGGTCATGTTCTAGGTAAGTCATTTTATGAGTAGGTCATGTTCTAGGTTAGTCCTTTTATAAGTAGGTCATGTTCTAGGTAAGTCATTTTCTTGGTAGGTCTTTGAAGTGACAAAGTCGGGGGCTTTCCAACTTCTTGTTGGTTAGGTTATTTTTAACGGTAAAAATATTTAGCGGTCATGAACAGGCTTAAAAGCGTTTAAAATAAGCCTCCTCGTAACATTATAGGTACTGCGCATGAGTCATTGTACGGAGGAGAGCTGATAAAATTGATGTCGTTCCGAAGCCGCGACTTGAAACGACATCGCCGGCCAATGGCAAACGGAGGGTCAGCAGAAAAAAAGATAAATAAACATAAACTGTAAGTGGGTAATTTTAAAATTTTACTCAGAGCACTGAAAGAAAAAGATTTGCTAACAGTAACAAAAAAAATGTTGCTCGTATATAACTAGAGTGACTACAAAACTAAGACCTACTAGTAGCTAAAGGTTAGGCGTTTAAGTATAAGGGTTTATTTCGTTTTTTCCACTTTTACCCCCATTTTTTTCTTCGGTTCATAAATAGCGTAGTAACAAGCACAAAATAATAATGTCACAGGTTTTATAATGTAACCAATTCGAGTTTTATTTTAATTTGTAGGTGTATTGTACTTCATCTTCAAAATAGATATCCAATTTTAAGTCCGATGACATTTTATTTTTAACAAAGTGTATAGAAAAGCGCGAAAAATACGCACCGGGAGCGTCACTATTTAAATAACACCTTAATATGCATGTGGCATTATGCTGAGTGGGGACCTGTTTAGCGTCATGTATGTCTTTATTTGTTCTATGTTTGTTCCTATGTTTGTTCCTATGTTTGTTTTTTATGGCGTTAAATAAATGTATTTTCTTTCTTTCTTT
>NC_133493.1:12105041-12114096 GCF_025370935.1 Choristoneura fumiferana
ATAACGCATGCCATAGAGCCTGCATTCGGGTTTAGCTGTAGCTGTAGCTGTATCAGGCGAGGTCGCAGCGTGAAATTTTGGAGGGGGTCTCTATAAATACATCGCGGCTAGGGTCAGGAAATTGCTTTTGTTTTTGTAAATTTATAGAAGATTTTTCAATGAGGGCTATCGCGTATGGATTCGCCACTAGAGGCGCTAGTGTAGCGTGAGGTCTCCGAAATGTCAAATCTCATAGTTTTTGGGTGAGCTACGCGGGTTTATTTATAATTAGAATAATTTTGTGAATATTTTGCAATATCTGAAATTAATTATGGCAAATATGCGTTCCGGGGCAATGAATGTCTGTGTTTTGAGACAGTTTTGTCTTTCGGAAACCTTTGTCCTCCCATTTTTCCGAACAAAACGGGGACGATGGAACACTGTGGCATGCTCGATATTTTTATGGTACGGTTTTAAGGTGTATTAAATATGATTTTAATGTAAACTTTGCTTTCACGCCCGTAATAACAGACTTTGAAAGCCATACTTAAAAACCTCACGCAACAGTGCGCCATCTAGTGAGACAAAAAACGATAGCCCTCATTTGACATGTATGATGTACCGTGTGAAAAGTACTTGTAATGTTTTTATCTCGACAGTTGTGAACATTTCTATATACCTAGGCAGTAGACATATCATATTACTACTGAATCAAAACATTAAATTGGTCTAGGGATATGACTATCTCAAGACTTTCCTGCACTATGACACGTACCGGGCGGCGCCTTGGGCCTGGCGGGCGCGGCGCTGGCGCGGCGGGCGAGCGCGGCGCGCATAGAGTGTCCTGCACTATAACACGTACCGGGCGGGGCCTTGGGCCTGGCGGGCGCGGCGCTGGCGCGGCGGGCGAGCGCGGCGCGCATAGAGTGTCCTGCACTATGACACGTACCGGGCGGGGCCTTGGGCCTGGCGGGCGCGGCGCTGGCGCGGCGGGCGAGCGCGGCGCGCATAGAGTGTCCTGCACTATGACACGTACCGGGCGGGGCCTTGGGCCTGGCGGGCGCGGCGCTGGCGCGGCGGGCGAGCGCGGCGCGCATAGAGTGTCCTGCACTATGACACGTACCGGGCGGGGCCTTGGGCCTGGCGGGCGCGGCGCTGGCGCGGCGGGCGAGCGCGGCGCGCATAGAGTGTCCTGCACTATGACACGTACCGGGCGGGGCCTTGGGCCTGGCGGGCGCGGCGCTGGCGCGGCGGGCGAGCGCGGCGCGCATAGAGTGTCCTGCACTATGACACGTACCGGGCGGGGCCTTGGGCCTGGCGGGCGCGGCGCTGGCGCGGCGGGCGAGCGCGGCGCGCATAGAGTGTCCTGCACTATGACACGTACCGGGCGGGGCCTTGGGCCTGGCGGGCGCGGCGCTGGCGCGGCGGGCGAGCGCGGCGCGCATAGAGTGTCCTGCACTATGACACGTACCGGGCGGGGCCTTGGGCCTGGCGGGCGCGGCGCTGGCGCGGCGGGCGAGCGCGGCGCGCATAGAGTGTCCTGCACTATGACACGTACCGGGCGGGGCCTTGGGCCTGGCGGGCGCGGCGCTGGCGCGGCGGGCGAGCGCGGCGCGCATAGAGTGTCCTGCACTATGACACGTACCGGGCGGGGCCTTGGGCCTGGCGGGCGCGGCGCTGGCGCGGCGGGCGAGCGCGGCGCGCATAGAGTGTCCTGCACTATGACACGTACCGGGCGGGGCCTTGGGCCTGGCGGGCGCGGCGCTGGCGCGGCGGGCGAGCGCGGCGCGCATAGAGTGTCCTGCACTATGACACGTACCGGGCGGGGCCTTGGGCCTGGCGGGCGCGGCGCTGGCGCGGCGGGCGAGCGCGGCGCGCATAGAGTGTCCTGCACTATGACACGTACCGGGCGGGGCCTTGGGCCTGGCGGGCGCGGCGCTGGCGCGGCGGGCGAGCGCGGCGCGCATAGAGTGTCCTGCACTATGACACGTACCGGGCGGGGCCTTGGGCCTGGCGGGCGCGGCGCTGGCGCGAGCGCGGCGCGCATAGAGTGTCCTGCACTATGACACGTACCGGGCGGGGCCTTGGGCCTGGCGGGCGCGGCGCTGGCGCGGCGGGCGAGCGCGGCGCGCATAGAGTGTCCTGCACTATGACACGTACCGGGCGGGGCCTTGGGCCTGGCGGGCGCGGCGCTGGCGCGGCGGGCGAGCGCGGCGCGCATAGAGTGTCCTGCACTATGACACGTACCGGGCGGGGCCTTGGGCCTGGCGGGCGCGGCGCTGGCGCGGCGGGCGAGCGCGGCGCGCATAGAGTGTCCTGCACTATGACACGTACCGGGCGGGGCCTTGGGCCTGGCGGGCGCGGCGCTGGCGCGGCGGGCGAGCGCGGCGCGCATAGAGTGTCCTGCACTATGACACGTACCGGGCGGGGCCTTGGGCCTGGCGGGCGCGGCGCTGGCGCGGCGGGCGAGCGCGGCGCGCATAGAGTGTCCTGCACTATGACACGTACCGGGCGGGGCCTTGGGCCTGGCGGGCGCGGCGCTGGCGCGGCGGGCGAGCGCGGCGCGCATAGAGTGTCCTGCACTATGACACGTACCGGGCGGGGCCTTGGGCCTGGCGGGCGCGGCGCTGGCGCGGCGGGCGAGCGCGGCGCGCATAGAGTGTCCTGCACTATGACACGTACCGGGCGGGGCCTTGGGCCTGGCGGGCGCGGCGCTGGCGCGGCGGGCGAGCGCGGCGCGCATAGAGTGTCCTGCACTATGACACGTACCGGGCGGGGCCTTGGGCCTGGCGGGCGCGGCGCTGGCGCGGCGGGCGAGCGCGGCGCGCATAGAGTGTCCTGCACTATGACACGTACCGGGCGGGGCCTTGGGCCTGGCGGGCGCGGCGCTGGCGCGGCGGGCGAGCGCGGCGCGCATAGAGTGTCCTGCACTATGACACGTACCGGGCGGGGCCTTGGGCCTGGCGGGCGCGGCGCTGGCGCGGCGGGCGAGCGCGGCGCGCATAGAGTGTCCTGCACTATGACACGTACCGGGCGGGGCCTTGGGCCTGGCGGGCGCGGCGCTGGCGCGGCGGGCGAGCGCGGCGCGCATAGAGTGTCCTGCACTATGACACGTACCGGGCGGGGCCTTGGGCCTGGCGGGCGCGGCGCTGGCGCGGCGGGCGAGCGCGGCGCGCATAGAGTGTCCTGCACTATGACACGTACCGGGCGGGGCCTTGGGCCTGGCGGGCGCGGCGCTGGCGCGGCGGGCGAGCGCGGCGCGCATAGAGTGTCCTGCACTATGACACGTACCGGGCGGGGCCTTGGGCCTGGCGGGCGCGGCGCTGGCGCGGCGGGCGAGCGCGGCGCGCATAGAGTGTCCTGCACTATGACACGTACCGGGCGGGGCCTTGGGCCTGGCGGGCGCGGCGCTGGCGCGGCGGGCGAGCGCGGCGCGCATAGAGTGTCCTGCACTATGACACGTACCGGGCGGGGCCTTGGGCCTGGCGGGCGCGGCGCGGCGAGCGCGGCGCGCATAGAGTGTCCTGCACTATGACACGTACCGGGCGGGGCCTTGGGCCTGGCGGGCGCGGCGCTGGCGCGGCGGGCGAGCGCGGCGCGCATAGAGTGTCCTGCACTATGACACGTACCGGGCGGGGCCTTGGGCCTGGCGGGCGCGGCGCTGGCGCGGCGGGCGAGCGCGGCGCGCATAGAGTGTCCTGCACTATGACACGTACCGGGCGGGGCCTTGGGCCTGGCGGGCGCGGCGCGAGCGCGGCGCGCATAGAGTGTCCTGCACTATGACACGTACCGGGCGGGGCCTTGGGCCTGGCGGGCGCGGCGCTGGCGCGGCGGGCGAGCGCGGCGCGCATAGAGTGTCCTGCACTATGACACGTACCGGGCGGGGCCTTGGGCCTGGCGGGCGCGGCGCGGCGCGAGCGCGGCGCGCATAGAGTGTCCTGCACTATGACACGTACCGGGCGGGGCCTTGGGCCTGGCGGGCGCGGCGCTGGCGCGGCGGGCGAGCGCGGCGCGCATAGAGTGTCCTGCACTATGACACGTACCGGGCGGGGCCTTGGGCCTGGCGGGCGCGGCGCTGGCGCGGCGGGCGAGCGCGGCGCGCATAGAGTGTCCTGCACTATGACACGTACCGGGCGGGGCCTTGGGCCTGGCGGGCGCGGCGCTGGCGCGGCGGGCGAGCGCGGCGCGCATAGAGTGTCCTGCACTATGACACGTACCGGGCGGGGCCTTGGGCCTGGCGGGCGCGGCGCTGGCGCGGCGGGCGAGCGCGGCGCGCATAGAGTGTCCTGCACTATGACACGTACCGGGCGGGGCCTTGGGCCTGGCGGGCGCGGCGCTGGCGCGGCGGGCGAGCGCGGCGCGCATAGAGTGTCCTGCACTATGACACGTACCGGGCGGGGCCTTGGGCCTGGCGGGCGCGGCGCTGGCGCGGCGGGCGAGCGCGGCGCGCATAGAGTGTCCTGCACTATGACACGTACCGGGCGGGGCCTTGGGCCTGGCGGGCGCGGCGCTGGCGCGGCGGGCGAGCGCGGCGCGCATAGAGTGTCCTGCACTATGACACGTACCGGGCGGGGCCTTGGGCCTGGCGGGCGCGGCGCTGGCGCGGCGGGCGAGCGCGGCGCGCATAGAGTGTCCTGCACTATGACACGTACCGGGCGGGGCCTTGGGCCTGGCGGGCGCGGCGCTGGCGCGGCGGGCGAGCGCGGCGCGCATAGAGTGTCCTGCACTATGACACGTACCGGGCGGGGCCTTGGGCCTGGCGGGCGCGGCGCTGGCGCGGCGGGCGAGCGCGGCGCGCATAGAGTGTCCTGCACTATGACACGTACCGGGCGGGGCCTTGGGCCTGGCGGGCGCGGCGCTGGCGCGGCGGGCGAGCGCGGCGCGCATAGAGTGTCCTGCACTATGACACGTACCGGGCGGGGCCTTGGGCCTGGCGGGCGCGGCGGGCGAGCGCGGCGCGCATAGAGTGTCCTGCACTATGACACGTACCGGGCGGGGCCTTGGGCCTGGCGGGCGCGGCGCTGGCGCGGCGGGCGAGCGCGGCGCGCATAGAGTGTCCTGCACTATGACACGTACCGGGCGGGGCCTTGGGCCTGGCGGGCGCGGCGGGCGAGCGCGGCGCGCATAGAGTGTCCTGCACTATGACACGTACCGGGCGGGGCCTTGGGCCTGGCGGGCGCGGCGCTGGCGCGGCGGGCGAGCGCGGCGCGCATAGAGTGTCCTGCACTATGACACGTACCGGGCGGGGCCTTGGGCCTGGCGGGCGCGGCGGGCGAGCGCGGCGCGCATAGAGTGTCCTGCACTATGACACGTACCGGGCGGGGCCTTGGGCCTGGCGGGCGCGGCGCTGGCGCGGCGGGCGAGCGCGGCGCGCATAGAGTGTCCTGCACTATGACACGTACCGGGCGGGGCCTTGGGCCTGGCGGGCGCGGCGCTGGCGCGGCGGGCGAGCGCGGCGCGCATAGAGTGTCCTGCACTATGACACGTACCGGGCGGGGCCTTGGGCCTGGCGGGCGCGGCGCTGGCGCGGCGGGCGAGCGCGGCGCGCATAGAGTGTCCTGCACTATGACACGTACCGGGCGGGGCCTTGGGCCTGGCGGGCGCGGCGCTGGCGCGGCGGGCGAGCGCGGCGCGCATAGAGTGTCCTGCACTATGACACGTACCGGGCGGGGCCTTGGGCCTGGCGGGCGCGGCGCTGGCGCGGCGGGCGAGCGCGGCGCGCATAGAGTGTCCTGCACTATGACACGTACCGGGCGGGGCCTTGGGCCTGGCGGGCGCGGCGCTGGCGCGGCGGGCGAGCGCGGCGCGCATAGAGTGTCCTGCACTATGACACGTACCGGGCGGGGCCTTGGGCCTGGCGGGCGCGGCGCTGGCGCGGCGGGCGAGCGCGGCGCGCATAGAGTGTCCTGCACTATGACACGTACCGGGCGGGGCCTTGGGCCTGGCGGGCGCGGCGCTGGCGCGGCGGGCGAGCGCGGCGCGCATAGAGTGTCCTGCACTATGACACGTACCGGGCGGGGCCTTGGGCCTGGCGGGCGCGGCGCTGGCGCGGCGGGCGAGCGCGGCGCGCATAGAGTGTCCTGCACTATGACACGTACCGGGCGGGGCCTTGGGCCTGGCGGGCGCGGCGCTGGCGCGGCGGGCGAGCGCGGCGCGCATAGAGTGTCCTGCACTATGACACGTACCGGGCGGGGCCTTGGGCCTGGCGGGCGCGGCGCTGGCGCGGCGGGCGAGCGCGGCGCGCATAGAGTGTCCTGCACTATGACACGTACCGGGCGGGGCCTTGGGCCTGGCGGGCGCGGCGCTGGCGCGGCGGGCGAGCGCGGCGCGCATAGAGTGTCCTGCACTATGACACGTACCGGGCGGGGCCTTGGGCCTGGCGGGCGCGGCGCTGGCGCGGCGGGCGAGCGCGGCGCGCATAGAGTGTCCTGCACTATGACACGTACCGGGCGGGGCCTTGGGCCTGGCGGGCGCGGCGCTGGCGCGGCGGGCGAGCGCGGCGCGCATAGAGTGTCCTGCACTATGACACGTACCGGGCGGGGCCTTGGGCCTGGCGGGCGCGGCGCTGGCGCGGCGGGCGAGCGCGGCGCGCATAGAGTGTCCTGCACTATGACACGTACCGGGCGGCCTTGGGCCTGGCGGGCGCGGCGCTGGCGCGGCGGGCGAGCGCGGCGCGCATAGAGTGTCCTGCACTATGACACGTACCGGGCGGGGCCTTGGGCCTGGCGGGCGCGGCGCTGGCGCGGCGGGCGAGCGCGGCGCGCATAGAGTGTCCTGCACTATGACACGTACCGGGCGGGGCCTTGGGCCTGGCGGGCGCGGCGCTGGCGCGGCGGGCGAGCGCGGCGCGCATAGAGTGTCCTGCACTATGACACGTACCGGGCGGGGCCTTGGGCCTGGCGGGCGCGGCGGGCGCGGCGGCGCGCATAGAGTGTCCTGCACTATGACACGTACCGGGCGGGGCCTTGGGCCTGGCGGGCGCGGCGCTGGCGCGGCGGGCGAGCGCGGCGCGCATAGAGTGTCCTGCACTATGACACGTACCGGCGGGGCCTTGGGCCTGGCGGGCGCGGCGCTGGCGCGGCGGGCGAGCGCGGCGCGCATAGAGTGTCCTGCACTATGACACGTACCGGGCGGGGCCTTGGGCCTGGCGGGCGCGGCGCTGGCGCGGCGGGCGAGCGCGGCGCGCATAGAGTGTCCTGCACTATGACACGTACCGGGCGGGGCCTTGGGCCTGGCGGGCGCGGCGCTGGCGCGGCGGGCGAGCGCGGCGCGCATAGAGTGTCCTGCACTATGACACGTACCGGGCGGGGCCTTGGGCCTGGCGGGCGCGGCGCTGGCGCGGCGGGCGAGCGCGGCGCGCATAGAGTGTCCTGCACTATGACACGTACCGGGCGGGGCCTTGGGCCTGGCGGGCGCGGCGCTGGCGCGGCGGGCGAGCGCGGCGCGCATAGAGTGTCCTGCACTATGACACGTACCGGGCGGGGCCTTGGGCCTGGCGGGCGCGGCGCTGGCGCGGCGGGCGAGCGCGGCGCGCATAGAGTGTCCTGCACTATGACACGTACCGGGCGGGGCCTTGGGCCTGGCGGGCGCGGCGCTGGCGCGGCGGGCGAGCGCGGCGCGCATAGAGTGTCCTGCACTATGACACGTACCGGGCGGGGCCTTGGGCTGGCGGGCGCGGCGCTGGCGCGGCGGGCGAGCGCGGCGCGCATAGAGTGTCCTGCACTATGACACGTACCGGGCGGGGCCTTGGGCCTGGCGGGCGCGGCGCTGGCGCGGCGGGCGAGCGCGGCGCGCATAGAGTGTCCTGCACTATGACACGTACCGGGCGGGGCCTTGGGCTGGCGGGCGCGGCGGGGCGAGCGCGGCGCGCATAGAGTGTCCTGCACTATGACACGTACCGGGCGGGGCCTTGGGCCTGGCGGGCGCGGCGCTGGCGCGGCGGGCGAGCGCGGCGCGCATAGAGTGTCCTGCACTATGACACGTACCGGGCGGGGCCTTGGGCCTGGCGGGCGCGGCGCTGGCGCGGCGGGCGAGCGCGGCGCGCATAGAGTGTCCTGCACTATGACACGTACCGGGCGGGCCTTGGGCCTGGCGGGCGCGGCGCTGGCGCGGCGGGCGAGCGCGGCGCGCATAGAGTGTCCTGCACTATGACACGTACCGGGCGGGGCCTTGGGCCTGGCGGGCGCGGCGCTGGCGCGGCGGGCGAGCGCGGCACGCATCTGCCGCGCGGCGCGCTCCTCGAAGCGGCGCTGCCCGTCTGGTTGCTGCGCGCCGACAGCGACGTCACCCCACTGCCGGCCCGTCACGCGCGTGCGCCGGCTGCTGGGAAACCAGACAATGAGGGCTATCGTTTTTTGTCTCACTAGATGGCGCACTGTTGCGTGAGGTTTTTAAGTATGGCTTTCAAAGTCTGTTATTACGGGCGTGAAAGCAAAGTTTAGATTAAAATCATATTTAATACACCCCGTACCATAAAAATATCGGCATGCCACAGTGTTCCATAGTCCCGTTTTGTTCGGAAAAAAGGGAGACAAAGTTTCCGAAAGACAAAACTGTCTCGAAACACAGACATTCATTGCGCATAAATTAATTTCAGGTAATGCAAATATTCACAAAATTAGTCTAATTATAAATAAACCCGCGTAGCTCACCCAAAAGCTATGCGATTTGGCATTTCGGAGATCTCACGCTACACTAGCGCCTCTAGCGGCGAATTCATACGCGATGGCCCTCATTAGAGCCTACGCTAGCTGGGGGGCTACTACAAAATTCGATATTCAAAGTTTGTATCCTGCCGTCCCTCCCTTTTTTAATCGGCTTAGAGTCTCCCCACATCTATCGACGCGCAATCGGCTTAAGCGGACTAAAAAACGCTTTATATCCACGCAATAAGAACGAAAACGACGTCTTCCCGTCGGCAAACGTCGTTTCGCGTCGGCCGAGCCGATCGACGTCTTTTTCGCTTTTATTGCGTGGATATAAATAGTAGATTGTACAACTAGAGCATAAAACGAGCCATTTTACCCGAGGCGTCCATATAGCCACCCGAGCCGGTACGGCGAGGGTGGATAGACAC
>NC_133493.1:12114996-12141275 GCF_025370935.1 Choristoneura fumiferana
AACAACTACTTAACAAAGTTCTAGCCCACTAGGCTTGTTTGCTTCTTTTTAGTATTTTTTAAGGCAGTCGGGTATTTTGATTTTTTTAATTTATTGTTTTATTTCACACTGTGAAAATGGTATATTTGAAACGATTATAAACCAATATATTTTTAGAATGGGCTAATTATTAACTTTCATTTGATACCTCACTTGATAGGTTTGAATAAAAATCATTTTTTTGAAAACTTACAATTTGGCGCCAATATCCGCCGTTTTGATTTTTTAAGAATTTAATGTCACCCGTAAGACGAATCTATCATTTATCAAAATCGGGTTAAGCCGTTGAGTTGTTGACGAGAGGAATAGGAATAGACATACATAACATACTTACATACATACATACATACATACGCGTCAAACACATAACCCCTTCTTCGCAGTCGGGTAAAATACATATATGAAATTTTGATTTTAATTTTTTATTTTTTATTTACTTTCTTATCGTAATTTATGCCAAGTTTCTTGCGGCGCATTCTTCTTGGCAATGCAATGATCGTCTTTCCGAAAACGCTGGTAGTATAGAAAAGTGACATGAAATATTAAGCAGCTAAAGTATTGCACCTACTGTATTGTACATAAAAATACATGAAATTGAAAGTAACTTCTTGATCAACTATCCTCATAATTCATCCTCACCCGCATCCTCAAATACTCATCTTCACAATCCCACAGCACGCTGTGTCGTTTAACACAGTTACGCCGTATTGTTGAATCAGAAACGCGCGGACGTGCCGCCGCGCTGGGGTTACCGCCGTGATTGTGATATCGAGAACTTAACAGGATTTCGTAGTACACACTTCGATAACGGTTTATTCCAGCCTATATACGTCCCACTGCTGGGCACAGGGTCTATCAGAATTAGCCTTGGGCCATAGTTTGCCAACGCGGGCCCAGTGCGAATTGGGAACTTTCCTAACACATACCATTCAAATTCATATTCAAAATTAATTTCGGACCCAAAAAATCCATAGTGTTAGTTTATAAGTACTTAAGTATATGCTTAGTAACAATACAGTCTTAGACGCGGCGGGGCACGGCGGCGACTGATCATTGAATTGCTTCACATTTTTTTCTCACTATGTTTTTCTTCACTGTAAAGCTTGTGGTTAAATTTCATTTCTCACATGAGCTCCAAAAAAACTCCGAGGGTGCGAGCCTGGATTTGAATCCGCGATTCTGCTTGACAGGCTATAGCTCAAACCACTATGCCATCACGGTTTTTCAACCCCCTACGCAAAGGCTGAAGGAGGCCTGTTATTGGTTTGACACTGATCTCTATCCTGTGCCGTGGTAGCTCTTAACAAATGGACTGGAACTGGATCGGAACTTCATGTGACTTTTTACATGAAAGTTTCTTTGCGGTTGTTTGATAAAATCGATTCAAATAACTGAAAATATTGAAAAATTTGGTTTAATTTACATAGGCAGTAGGATACGTCCATTGTTAGTGCTCTCTATACGAGTCTAAGCTGTACAAAAGTGACTGTAGTAGGCGCTATAGAGGCAGGCGCGTCTAACCGCGCTTGTTGCATAAACTGCTTCAGGAATATTGATGTGACGCAGTGTCGAGCCGAGGTACGATAAAAAAGCGATAATATCGCAAAAACTTTCAATCCAGTTGCCAACGCAGGTTTAATTTTGGTTTCAAGGGCGTCTAATTAAAAAGTACTCTTAAGTAATAAACTTACCAACAAAAAGTTGGAAAATAAATTTTGATAAACGTGTCTAAGAACCTGATTAGAAATCTTGTTTTCAAAATAAAAACCTCATTCAAATCGGTCCACCCGTTTAAGAGCTTCGGTGCCACAGACAGATACACAGACACAGACACACATAGCGGCCAAACTTACAACACCCCTCTTTTTGCGTCGGGGGTGGTCATAATGTAATGTTTTACATAACTCTTTTTTTCTGAAACCATTTTTTTTTTCAGAATTGTTATAAAACAAACCTAACCTAATCTAGAGTTCTAGATGACCATTTAAAAATTTATGAAAAAAGTAGAGTTTCAGCGAAAAAAATATATGATTAACATAAAACATGACAAACAATACTACATACAATACATTATGACTTGCAAAATATCTTTATTCAATTTAGGCTATAACAAGCACTTATGAGTGTCAAAAAAAATCTACCACCGGTTCGAAAAAACCTCTGCTGAGAAGAATCCGGCAAGAAACGCAACGAGGTATATATTTTTTTAAACAGATTTACAATATTATTAAATGATATTTATACATCACATTAAGTATTTAACACAACTTTATTTTGAACACAGTCGTAAGGATCCCCATTGCACACACACAGTTTACTACGCATCGTATGCCTCCATTGTGACCGGTTTTTAACCCCCGACGCAAAAAGAGGGGTATAAGTGTGTCTGAAGAAAAATTTAGGTATGACGAGCCAAGCGAGGAGTGGTTAGTATTAATTGTGACCACAACGCACGAGCCGCGCGAACGAAGCGAGCGTGCCGCTGCAGCGACCGGAAAAGTGCCAGAACCGATATGGCGGCGTTTCATGATATGCCTAGGAATTTCATGATCTGCCTAAACTGGCCAAATCATGAAACGGCAGCGTTTCATGACATGCCTAGGAATTTCATGATTCTCCTAAAAGTCACTAGGCAAATCGTTAAAAGTTGAGTTTTGAACGATATGGTGGATGTCCTTTAGCCAATTCATGAAATGGCGCCATTTCACGATATGCATGGGATTTTTTTGATTCGGCGGATTTTACGATCGGCCGCCGACATATCGTTTATATATCGCGCCTCGCCATACTCCTTTTATGTTTGCTAGGATTTGGACTCTCTATTGAATTTTAACAGTTTGTATGGACGGCATCGTTCCGAGGCCTTTGCTGTAATTGGGTTATCGAACCGTTGCCTGTCCTATACAAAGTTATCTGATCCTTAAACTATTAAATAATCCATACTTCCGTAGTCCATACTCCATACTAACATTCTAAACGAAAGAGAGAGAGAAAACATGTATGTGCACATATTCAATACACAGAAAATACATTAAAAGGAAAGAATATAAAGCCGAGTTTAGACTTGCAAGAAGAATCGTGCAAGTTGCATTACATTGCGAGGCCGTAAAGCCAACGAGTTTGTAGCGGTCAATTGAGCGCCGGGCAATGTAATGCAGCTTGCACGATTTTTGCACCTACATCGAATGTGAAATATATGTATATCTGTCTGTCTGTTTGTTACCGCTTCACGCTTAAACCGCTGAACCATTTAGATGATGTGTTAAAAATAAAGTTGTGTTAAATACTTGTGATGTATAGATATCATTTAATAATATTGTAAATCTGTTTAAAAAATATACTTCGTTGAGTTTCTCAACAAAGGTTTTTCCGAACCGGTGGTACTTTTTTTTTTGACATTCATAAGTGCTTGTTTTAGCCTAAATTGAATAAAAATATTTTGGACTTTGAATTGATGATAAGTTAACCTAAAAAAAAACGTAGGACATTTTTATCGCGAAAAAATTTATTTTTATAGTATAAATAACTAGCTTTTACCGCGGCTCCGCGCCGCGTGGTATTCGGCTATCGCGCGCTGTTCCCTCGGGAAAACTGTGCATTTTTCCGGTGATAAAAAGTAGCCTATGTAACTCTTCGCCCATAAACTATTCCGTTACCGCGTGAAAGACGTACAAACACACTTTCACATTTATAATATTATAGTATAGTATATAGTATGTATATAAACGAATTCTTCGCAGACGAAGTCGCAGGCCAAATCTAGTAATTAATAAAATATTTATTTAGGGTAGTTTGTAAGGAAATAAATCAAGCTTGGCTAAAACACAAAATTCTCCGAGCTTCGTTTACTATACTAGTTTCAGGCATTAGTTCGGAGCCTTCCTACGTTGGATTAAGGAGCGGCCACACCGCTGCTTAACAAACGGTGACGGTACGGAATCGCAGTGACGCATCGTATGTGCACCGTTTTTAATGCATGCCCTCCACACTGCTGCTCAAAATATGCACACGGTGCGGAATCACAGTCATGTGCCGTAACGTCACGACTTTTGGTATAGAGCATGCGGTAAAGTCCTGACGTTTACGGCACGTCACAGCGATTCCGCGCCGTTTGCATATTTTAAGCAGCGGTGTGGAGAGCATGCAATAAAAACGGTGCGCATACGCGCCACTGCGATTCCTTACCGTCAACGTTTTTTCAGCAGCGGTGTGGTCGCGACCTTATTTGTCCAGTTGACACATATCACTTGGTCTGGCACGATCTCCTTTTTGTCACGGCCTAAGGCACCGGATACGTTGGTTGATCGCCGCTCACGGCACGGCTCCGATGAAGGATTAGTGGGCTGACTGTCCTGTACAGTCAGACAGACAAGTTAAATGTAAGTGTAAAATACAACACTTAGATAACAAGACAGAAAAAAGGTACAGTCGAACAAAGTGAATCATGACCCAGGGTGGAACCTTTGTACTACCTACTAATGTCAAGTTGACATCGCATACTTTTAAATAATTTATTGAATCAGGCCTTACTTTGCGGAGTCCATGGTCCATATCAATGAACTAAAAGAACTTCTTTGGTCACAGCGACCTTACGATAGCTAAGTTTATGCAAAATATGCGTGTTCATGCAGTTCCTCCACCTCCACACTGTAAGAACACACACAAATCACAAAACCATCTATCACCACCGCCACACTAAACTAACGCATTTCAAACTCAACCAGAGCTCAGCTTCAGAGCAACACTACCATGCTACCAGATGGTTAGACTAACAAACCACAACAACCGTTTTAATTTTGTCACTGTAGCTCCCTAAGTACCCACCTATATTTTTCTCAAACAAAACAAAACATGAATGCGTGAACACGCATATTTTGCATAAACTTAGCTATCATAGGGTCGCTGGTGAGCAAAGAAATTATTTTAGTTCATCCCATACTTTTGTCAAGGACATCATAGCGAAATTGACTATTAAAAGGTACTAGGACTGTATATAGCAAAAAATATACCGGTCGGGCCCTATAACAGAAGGAAATATGCAAATTTTGCAGGTGGTAGGACCTTGTGCAAGGTCCGCCCGGATTGCTACCATCATCTTGCTCGCTAATCCTGCCGTGAAGCAGCAGTGCTTGCACGGTTGTGTTTCGGCGTGGAGAGTAAGACAGCCGGTGAAATTATGGCACTTGAGGTATCCCATCTTAGGCCTCCAGGTTGGCAACGCATCTGCAATCCCCCTGGTGTTGCAGGTGTCTATGGGCGGTGGTGATCTCTTATCATCAGAGACCCACTTGCTCGTTTGCCATCCATTTGAATAAAAAAAAATTTAAACATAGATTGTAGTAATCAATCTGAACGACATTAGTTCAGCGAGCCTTTAATCTTCCTGGTGTATTCGTCCGCAGCTTGGCTTACAAAGTGTTATTACGAAAAAGTTGCAATTTGAGTGAATATTTACATACTAGTCGTTTCTGGTAACAAGGAACCTGATGCGAGAGTTAGCAGTAACGCTTTCTAACTGCCAACAACTAACTCTGGACTCCGACGCCGCGGCGTGGACGTCATGTCATAAACCACTTCTCTATTTTACAAGCTTTTATTTAGTTTCACATGTCCCGTTGTCTGTCTGTCTGTAATCAAATCTTGCAATTTAAGTTTGACCAACTTCCAGAAGTCACATTGACTTGAGATTTGGAATACTTATGTAAATCGCGTGACAATACAATAATTTAGTAGTGACATCCTGGTAGTCCAGCCAGGATCGTCTCCGCAGGATGGAACTCTTCAACGGTTATAGCATTGACTTGAAATGCAATTACAGTCAACAAAAAGTACAGCCAGCAAAACAAGTTTGTATTAAAAAATATTTTTTATGGTAAGGTTATTTCCAAGAGAGTTATCTATATAATGTAAGCTAGCTCATATTTTATGTTGAAAACCGTCCACCCATTTTGACCACAGGGAGAATCAAAGAAATAGACATGCATTCAGAAAACCATAACCCACCTTCGAGCCTCGAGTAAAAATAATGCAAACGCTGGCGTTTTTTGTGTAATATATCTAGTGGCACCGACTGTACTAATACAGGTGAAGCATCGCCCAGACTCATGTGATAAGTGGGCGAGTGTACCTCGACACTACGGATTACCTGATGGTTTCAGACGCGCAGGAATACTGGACAGTGCCGAGAGCTATGCCTGCAACTAACACATAGTTTGTAAAGACACATACTTGGCAACTTGTCAAGTATTTGTTCAACAGTTTTAAACAGAGGCTTAAGGCCAAGAATACACATGCCTATAGCCGGTACATTTTCATACAAATACCTAGCATGCACGCTTGTGTCATATTTGTATGAAGATTGATGTACGCGCGCCAACTACTTGTACTAAAATGTTCGAGCTACATGCATATTGTGTATTCCCGGCCTTATTGTCAAACGCACTCGGAATCACAATCGCTTTCGCCGCTTGTTTCTGTCATACGGTATAGAATGAGGGTAGAAAAAGATGGTGAATGCAATCGCGAACGCCAACGCGTTAGATAATAAGCCCTCGGGATGATTCGGGGACGTGAGTATCCTGCTACACCCTGCACCCTCAGCAATTACTCGTAGATGGATTGTTCACAACTAGATTTATTTAAAAAAAAAACCACACTTATTTGCAGTGTGACCAGACCATACGGTTAGTAAAATGTTTTTTTTTTTTTTTTATTAGCAACATCATAAATAATATAAATAAAAAATCCTACTGCCTTACTAACTTAACTAACTATCCGGTAGCGTTTGTACGGCTCAACACTCCCAAATCACCCAATAGAATATCGTTTCACTTTAATGTTTTCTCATATTATCATTCCATTATAATAACTAGCTTTTACCCGTGGCTTCGCTTGCGTTAAATTTGGGGTATACCTACCCCAAATCTATATTACCATATAGATTTACTTTCTACAGTCCTTTTTTCATATTTTGATAGATTTTTCGGAGGATTATATGAAAATACAGATACAGACAGACGTTATTTTAGACAGATGGTGCAAACTTTCTAATTAAAAAACCAGCCTAAATAATCATAATTCAAACAAAACCAATCGACCTACCCCCAAACTAAGCAACTTGTACTATGGGTGCTAGACAGCGGATAGATAAAAGAAATACATGTATACATACCAATATCAAATCAAGAATAAATTGCAAACATTTCGTACTCATCATACAAATATTTGCACGTTACGTTGATCAAAATTGATTTATTAAATTCATGAGAATATTCCTTTTTAAAGCCACTATTTTCTCGAAGCAATTTGCACTTTTTCTTGGAAAATAACTAGTTATTTTCCTTCGCTGCTTATTTGTTCATTGCTTCGCTTAAATATTGATACGGGAGCAATTTATCGGATAATGAGAAAACAAGTATTCCATAATATCAAGCGATGTTATATATTTATGTAGCTATTTCTGACCCATGACTTGGTCTGTGCACGTTTCGTACTAATAAAGCTTTGACAGTTTTATTAATTCACGGTAAATTTCATTACACATATTTGTTTGCTGCGGTGTGGCTCGATAAATCCTATTAATATTATAAACGTGAAAGTTTGTGAGTGAGTGAGTGAGTATGTATGTATGTATGTAAATACTTTATTGTACATAAAACACAAAAATAATACAAAAATAAAAAACAACAAAACAAAAGAGTACAAAGGCGAACTTATCCCTAAAAGGGATGTACGTGTATGTTTGTTACTTCTTCACGCTTTGGATGTAATTTGGCAGAAAGTTAGTTTATAACCTTGATTAAAACATATAGGATACTTTTTATGCCGATATTCCCACGGGACAGGGATAAAATCTCTAAATAACAACCGCTGGGCTTAGAGTCATGAAATTTGGTATGGGTAGCTGGACGTCTGGAATAACACATAGACTACTTTTTAATTTGGCATGGGTGTTTTAATTTAACGTCAATGAAAACCACGATGTCATTTTAGGGAATTCCCACGAGATTTAATAAAATTCCGGAATTTCCTATTTTATGATTTACGCGTATGAAGCCGCTGATAAACGCTAGTATAATATAATTCCATCCCATCCCACTAATATTATAAGCGCGAAAGTTTGTATGGATGGATGTTGTTTGGATGAAATTTGGCATACAGGTAATATTATACCCTGGATTGACATATAGGCTACTTTTAATCCCGATATTCCCAAGGGATAGAGATAAAATCTCGAAACAACAACCGCTGGCTGGGCTTAGAGTCATGAAATTTGGTATGTAGGTAGCTGGATGTCTGGAATAACACAGGCTCTGCTTTTTATCCCGATATTCCCACGTGATAGGGATAAAATCTCGAAATAGTAACCGCTGGTCTTAGAGTCATCAAATTTGGTATGTAGGTAGCTGGACGTCTGGAATAACAGATAAGCTAATTTTTTTTCCGATATTCCCACGGGATAGGGATGAAATCTTGAAATTTCAACCGCTGGGTTCAGAGTTATGAAATTTTGTACAGTTGTTCAACACAACCTCAATGAAGATCACGATATAAATTTTGTGACTTCCCAGGGGAATTTTGTAAAATCCCGTAATTTCAATTGTAACTACCAGGTCGACTAGTTTACGCGTGTGAAGCCAGGGGTAAACTCTATTAAATAAATAAATATCATGGGAAAATTGACACCAATTGAAAGCAAAGCTTATACTATATATAAATACATACTTAAATAAATATCAAACGTCCAAATTACAATCAAGATATTCATTATATTTTCTATGCCTGTGGTTTTTTCGATATTTGTAAAAATGCTTTCATCATCATCATCATCCCAGCCCATATACGTCCCACTGCTGGGCACAGGCCTCCTCTCAGAACAAGAGGGCTTGGGCCATAGTTCCCACGCGGGCCCAGTGCGGATTGGGAACTTCACACACACCATTGAATTGCTTCGCAGGTTTGTGCAGGTTTCCTCACGATGTTTTCCTTCACCGCATAGCTCGTGGTAAATTTCAAATGTAATTCCGCACATGAATTTCGAAAAACTCAGAGGTACGAGCCGGGGTTTGAACCCACGACCCTCTGCTTGAGAGGCGATAGGTCAAACCACTAGGCCACCACGGCTTTTGCTAAAAATGCTTTATTAGTCTGTAATTCTCGTGCAAAGTTGACATATTTTTTTGACGACTTTTGAGCTCCTGTAATTCTGATACACATTTATATGAAAATCTGAAAAACCACAGGCATAGATAATTACGTCTAGTCTATACTTACAAAATTTAATTTATTTCTGTTGCCTAGTTTTTAAATGAGACCGGCACTACGTTTGTATGGAGAATGGAACGAAGAGACTTCTCTTAATGTATAATCACAAATCACAGTTCAGGCATTATCAACAATATAACCCAACACCCTGTATTCAACCTAAGACACTTACTGCGCAACAAACGTCTAACAATCTTTGTGCCAATAAAAAAAAATGGCAAAAGTCCTAAAGCACTCACAAATTCAGCAAAGCTTTGACAGACTGGGGCCATAACTCAAAACAGGAAGTTGGAGGCTCTGAGGGAACAAGTGTCGGAATTTTTAGCAATTTGTTACCGCGGGGAGGCTTTCATGGCGTAGGCTAGGAGCTGGGACATGTGTTATAAGTTTTTTTTTTTTTAAGAAAAAATGCCTGCGACTTCGTCTGCGAATAATTCTCCGAGTCCGAGTAGCTAATACAGTTCCCCAAATTTGTTTGATCTGCGAAGTAAAATTTCCTGTTGCATTTTTCCCCACTAGAATTTTTGTTTTCGTTTATAAATGTGTATTTCATCAATGTACAGAATGTGTGTTTCATCAACAGTGCAGGCTTTTGCAGGTGGTAGGACCTAGTGCAAGGTCCGCCCGGATTGCTACCACCATCTTGCTTGCTAAGCTAATCCTGCCGTGAAGCAGCAATGCTTGCACTGTTGTGTTTCGGCGTGGAGAGTAAGACACCCGGTGAAATTACCGGTACTTGAGGTATCCCATCTTAGGCCTAGGTTTAGGTCTAGGTCTAGGTTGGCAACGCATCTGCAATACCCCTGCTGTTGCAGATGTTTATGGGCGGTAGTGATCTCTTACCATCAGGAGACCCACTTGCTCGTTTGCCATCCAGTCGTACAAAAAAAAAATCATCATAATATGCATGGGTTGACAGACGCTACTTTTCCTATTGGTTTTTGTTTCAACCATTTTTATAGATTATAACGGTTTGCTTCCAGTTATACAGATTACCAATGCACGGATTGCCATTTCTGGAGATTGCCATTTTTACAGGTTTCAAATTTTGCAAAAAAAAAATTGGTTCTGCCTCACTCGCTCGACTTGCGCAAATTTAAAACCTACAATTGCTATAAAAGTGGCTCCGAAGCGGTAACGTTTCGTGTGCTTTGCCTACCGGATTTGGGAGTACAGGCGTGATGTTTGTTTGTTAATAATTTTATAAAAAGTAATTCAATTGAAATAAATACTACAAGGAAAAAATTGTCGTAAAAAAAACCATTGGAATAAAAATCTATTAGAGAAGGCAACGTTTGTCAACCTAAATGTTAGTGGGGAAAAGTGCGACTGAAAATATGCTACGCGGAACTAAGGAGTTAGGCGAATTGATCAAGCTACTGAAACTAAAGGATGGGTAAAATTTTAACCCCCGGCTCTTAGACAACCCCACTATCCCGAGGGGCGCGCGCGCCGGATCCGTGATAAATGTAACTCCTCACAAACCGAAACAGAAATATACATGGATTGATTATCGCTACTAACGTCGACGAGAATTATTCTCAAAAGCGTTTTATAAAACATAAGTCTTCATTCGTGACTTCACACGCGTATATAAACTACTATGAAACTGAGGAGTTCAGTCGAAATTCCGCGATTTTATCAAACTCCCGTGGGAATTCCCAATTCATCGTGGATTTCATTGTCGTTATATATCATCACTTGTTTATTAAAATATAATACATGTATAAAAATAAGCATTAAATTAATAAAACTACCTATCCTAAACTAAATACTTACATATAATAAAATATAATAAAACCTAAAACTTAAACAAATTAATTTAAGACTACCCCTTTGGCAAGGTCCCGAAGATGCTGGCATACCACGTACATTTAATATATAAACACAAATTTGAAATTTTGTTATTTTTTTGCAGATCTCGGGAATGTCGGGATAAAAATTTGCCTAGATATATTGTCCAGCTATCTACACACCAAATTTAACTCAAATTCGTCAAATATTTCGCCCTTAAGAACTATAAAACTTCCGGGATAAAACTATGTATACATACTATATACAAAAACTACGTTTAGGAAGAATTCGTTTATCGCGCGCACTCGACTTTAGGTAAAAAAAAGAACTGGCATAAAAACTAACTTTATGTCCTTCTCAGAATCACAAAGTAAGTATTCCATCGGTTGTGCACAAAAAGTGTGAAAAAGTAACAACTTCATACGCTATTGGCTTGACCACAAACTATTTACAATATTAAAAATACATTGACGAGCAAAAGTAAAATTCCATGCAAAGTTGTTTGAAGCTCGGTATTCTTGATATTGACTATTTTTGTGATTAATTATGCTGTCTTTTGAATGAGTATTCTATTCTGTACATTGTTTGAATAATATGTCAAGTCAAGCAAGAGCCTAAAATAGTTATTTGTGCAACAAGAGAGCAAAGTTGTTTTTTGTTGCGAGTGTTATTTTGAATCCCGAGTTAGCGAAGGATTCTATAATTGAATCACGAGCGTCAGCGAGTGATTCTAGGTTAGAATCTTGAGCAGCAAGGGATTCAAATACACGAGATGCGAAAAAACTTTGGTCTCGTGTGACACATACAATTTTTCACCTCACCAGCGAGAACACTCAAGTACTCAGCTTTGGAGCCAACGTATGACTTCGTGCCTTTTGCGGTCGAGACGGCTGGTCCTTGGGGGGCTGAAGCAAAATCTTTGGTGTGGGAGCTGGGCCGTAGACTACGGGATAGGGGTTGCGACCCCCGCTCCGGTTCGTACCTGGTTCAGCAGGTGGCGCTGGCCATACAGCGGGGAAATGCGGCTGGCATTATGGGCACCTTTGAGCCGGGTACGACGCGGAAATGGTGGTTTTAGGTTGTAGTTTAAGTCTTAGTTTGTAGGTTATATTATAGGTTTAGGTTGATTTTATTTTGTTTATTTTAGTTGACATTTAATTTAATTATTTGTACTTTGGGGTAGTTACTATATGTATTATTGTTATATTTTTTATTTATTATCAATTTATTAGGTATCTATCGATATATTTTTAATATCAAAAAATCAATTTAAGATTGTAATCAACACATTTGATCCTATCTCTCGTGTTTTTCGTGTTGAAGTGAAATGGCAGATCAAAGTAAAGTTCAAATATTTGGAATTCTGTGAGTAGACCCAAACACTGTACCCAGCATTTAAAAAAAAAATTAAAAAGCTACTTTGTCTCACGGAGTGAGCAAAATGCGATTTTGCTCACTAATTTCTCATAGCAAAACCTGCCTGTTTGAGGTGCTGAGGTGAAAATTATATTGTCAGAACCAATACATTAAGCTGAAGTTCATTTTAATAGAAAAATCTATTGGAAGATGTAAACTCAATTTTACTTGAAATGGATTATTTCTTATTTTTATGTGAAACTAAGGTTCTAGAAATGAGTCTTGATGTTATAATAAAATCCAATTAACAAGGTTCATAGCTTATAAAATCCTTTGTTTAATGGATTGTCTATGTTAAGCATATCTTTAAATTAAATGTTATTATTTACCATAGTTAAGGGATTTGATACTTTCAAATGATTATTTCTAGAGTCGTTTTCCTTGTACTTTAGAAATGCTCAGTTGACCTAATTTCATATCTCTACCGTCTTTATAATAAGTTTATCTACCAGTTAACCTCCGTCCACAGTTGGCGCACTAACTGGCAGCAATGGCACTTAACCAACAGTTAACGGCTTAATACTTTGAGTGCTAGAGTCTTGCTACGCGTGGCACTCCCATTGCCTTATTCAGTGCTATATGCGGTGTGCGCTGTTATACAGGATGCTCGGAGGTTTATTGATAATTTGTGAACTGGTTGTATAACTATATATTTGATACAACTAAGGATGAAGCCCGACGAATGTTATTTTTGAGTTATGGGTCGCGTAATTTCTACACAGCAGAAATTCTTTTGGGCCGCCAGACGAGCGTAACTAATTCAGTTGATTTTCAACGCTTGTACTGGGTATTTAGTGGAATAAACTCGGAAAAGCCGTGGTGGCCTCAGCGGCGTCTTTAGCCCATGTAGCGCCCGTGTGCAATTATTACTTTGCAGCCATCTAGGAAGCGCGCGATCAAAATGTAATAGTACAAAGTGTGACAAAGTGCCGCGGCCGGCGCCCCTAACACCGCAGCGCCCGTGTGCACGCCCAACCCTGCACTATAGGTACAGACGCCTCTGGTGGCCTAGTGGTTTGACCTATCGCCTCTCAAACAGAGGTCGTGGTTTCAAACCCCGGCTCGCACCTCTGAGTTTTTCCAAATTCAGGTGCGGAATTACATTTGAAATTTACCACGAGCTTTGCGGTGAAGGAAAACATCGTGAGGAAACCTGCACAAACCTGCGAAGCAATTCAATGGTGCGTGTGAAGTTCCCAATCCGCACTGGGCCCGCGTGTTAACTATAGCCCAAGCCCTCTTGTTCTGAGAGGAGGCCTGTGCCCAGCAGTGGGACGTATATAGGCTGGGATGAACCCGCGTCTTAAATCGAATTTAGTTCGACATGTTTCGGGCTAATCCGTAGTCCTTCTGGGAGCAGTCGCGCAAGCAGAGCGGAGGCTCACAGTGCGCTTTTTGCAGCAGCTACCGTGTCGTAACGTGTTTAACGTGTTATAGGAGTGTTTGTGTCGTGCAATGGATATTATAAAAACATTGTGTACTTACGAAGAAAATTTAGAAGAGAGAGAGAGAGAGAGAGAAACATTTATTTACACATAACACACAAGATGAAGACACAGAAGATAGAAAAAATTACTGTGAGAATCCATTCAATAGTGAAAGTGATGATTTTGCTCCCCTCTCGCCGCGAACTCAAATTCAGTCGGGATTGCACGTGTGAGTCGGCTAACAACTCATTTGGCGTTAACCGACATTACGAGACTCAACTCCTTAAGAAGCTTACAGTCACGCAACGAGCTATGGAGAAAGCTATGCTCGGAGTTTCTTAGCGCGAAAGAATCTTGAATAGGTAAGGAAATTCGCTTAATTCGCGTTATGCAAGGTCCGCCCGGAATGCTACCACCATCTTGCTCGCTAATCCTGCCGTGAAGCAGCAGTGCTTGCACTGTTGTGTTTCGGCGTGGAGAGTTAGACAGCCGGCGAAATTACTGGCACTTGAGGTATCCCATCTTAGGCCTCTAGGTTGCAGGTGTCTATGGGCGGTGGTGATGTCTTACCATCAGGAGACTCACTTGCTCGTTTACCATCCAGTCGAATAAAAAACACGTTCTATTCCTACCTTAGTATGTTACAGAAAAAACATAGTGAATACACTGCATCCCTCATAGTGCCAGCAGACTCTGAAGCATATCGCATTCGGCTAATTTGACAGCGACGTCGTACTGCAAAGACAAACGGCAGAGACGACGGCTTGGATACGGTGCTTTTGAAAATACAAACTGAAACATAGACGCACAGAAAAAACAGAAAAATAAGACCATCACTGGGAATCGAACCCAGGTCCTCGGTAATCCGTACCGAGCATAGATGTCGCTAGCGTCGCTGCTTAAGTGACTAAGTAAGAAACACAAGCTGAGATATGAGGTGCATAGGGAAATTCGTGTCGGTACCGTTGACCATCAGTGGTGTAGCGGTATAGCACGCGGTACGGATTACGAGGACCTGGGTTCGATTCCCAGTGATGGTCTTATTTTTCTGTTTTTTCTGTGCGTCTATGTTTCAGTTTGTATTTTCAATTTCGGTTTTACGGGATGACCGTAAAAGTAAAAATTTGGAATTGAAATAAAAAATACAAAAAGATTCCAAAAAACCAATCTTACGGTGCTTTTGTTGTACATAATTAGTAGGTGATGTAAGCATTTATATAATTATAATAGGTATATAATTATTATATAATTTTCTTGTCAGTTTTACCAGTAACTGAAATATTAACTTCGTCCGACTGACAGAAGTGGGTCAGCGGGGAGAAGGGGGGTACGAATATTTGGGAGATAGATAGTGTCATTGGTATGCAGTCATTTTGTGTATGCAGTTATTTTGTATGTAGATAGAGAGAGATTTCAAGGATTAACCCCGATCTCGTGGGAATATTGGAATTTCACTCCATCTGCGTGGATTCGTCCCTTGTTCCTCGTAGATAACCAAGTTTGATAACTGGTATTCTACTAGGAAGAGTAATTAAATTAACACAGTTTTTAATATTTTCGTTGCTTCGTTTAAAAGCGTGTGCAAATTTCACCGTGAAGTTCCGAATGTCAAGATAAATTGAGTGGGTATAGCAATATGACAATGATTATATTAGGATCACATTGTACAAACAAATTTTAGAGACTCCTTAACTCAAAAAATCTTTTCAATTTAAGATTAGAAGCTAAGGTTAATCAAGTAATTATGAAATTTTTATTGAAATAAACAGTTTAAAGTTTAAAGTTTAGTTTTAATTCCTTCTAGCTAACTCGGTTATCAAACGGGATTATTTTTTTCCTCGTACAAGTTTTGGTTTTATACGACGAAGACAGTTTCCGGGACTCAAAAACAGTCTGTATACCGAATTTCATCTAAATCTAAAGCGGTTTAGATGTGGTGAAGTAACAAACAAACAAAAGTATACCCGCATTACTGTATAGTATACATATACATTTATCTTATCTTAATTTTATCTTTTCATTGTACTCGTAGTGTCTACTCTTGTGTCTGATATCCTGCCAATCGTGCAAAGGTTGACTGGAAGAGATCCCTTTAAGGGATAAGTTCGCCTATGTACATCTTATTATCCTGTGTTCTGTTATTTTCATATGTTTTTATGTACAATAATAGTATTTTATGCAACTGTATCGTAATACTCCTCAAAACACGAGTGTGGGTTTATGAAACGAGGCGTAGCCGAGTTTCATAATAGGGTCACATGAGTGTTTTAAGGCCTAATTACGTACAGTTGCATACAATATTTTATATATATCCATATATTAAATCCTCTATCATGTGTTCAAGAACCATTGAGAATGATCTGCATTAACGAGAACTAGGTAGGTATGTCTGCCCCACGAGCTGCGCCCGCGACGACCTGCTGCTGCACGTGGTCGCGGCGCGCCCTTCTCTATGTGCTGTAATGATGTATGATACAGAAATCTGTATCGTAATGACCATTACGATACAGCCGTGTTCATAATAGAATCTAATGTCGTAATGCTGGCCTATGGTTTTTGAACGCATAATTGAGGATTTACTATATGGGTGTACATAGATAAAGAGTTTCACAATACATTTAAGGGCCAGATTGTTGCCGCTCAGTATTATTAGTAGGATACGTTGCCTTCTCCGCTGTTTAACAGCTCCAATGTCGCAGCTCCGTCTGATTGCCGCCTCGGATATTTATTAAATAAATATTGAACCGGCCCATTTAGCGGCCCCGGGGCGCCGGCAGCGGCTTTTGTACCGGAACTGTCAACAGACTCCTAGCTTTTGAAGCTGTCGGCTGTGTTTATAAGAAATTCAAGCGTTTTTTAATTGTATGGAATTTTCTGTCTTTCACTCCGCCATCCCACTAACATTCATGCGAAATTTTCTAAGTATGTCTGTTTGTTTGTTACCTCATCCTCATCACGTCTAAACCGCTGAATTTATTTTGATGATATAGTATATAGATGGGTTGAGTCCCGGGGAAGGATATAGGATAGTTTATATACCGGAAAATTGTACGGATAGTGATAAACGAATTCTACGCAGCTGGAGTCGCGAGCATCAGGTTAGTATTATAATATACCGGGTGTGGCCTGTAATACAAGCAAAAAATTAAAACATAGATATTCTCGTGAAAATAAACAACATTAGTTCAGCAACTTTTAAAAATAATGGAGTCTTTGAATTTTCCTTTTTTAATACAAATTAAATACTGTTATCAATGTACGCCACCCTAGAACACAACTGACGTCGCCTGTCACGCTACTAACATCAAACATTTGCTTTACATTGCTTCTTCGAACAAATTTAAAATTGTAATAAAAATTAAAACACTAATTATTTTTAAAAGTCGCTCAACTAATGTATTGTATTGTAAAACTCTTTATTGTACATAAAAACACATAAAAATAACAGAACACTGGATAATAAAGTGTAAGATCTAATGTTGTTTAGTTTGAGGAGTATGATCTATGTTTTAATTATTTGCTCATATTACAGGCCACACCCGGTATTATCATGACCACTACAAACGTAACCATAGTGAAATGGGACTATTTCTTGTGAATTTGTTCCTGTACGCATGTGCCACTTTTACCCGGATCTCTTAAAATCAAAATATGCAAAAACCGGGCTTTATTTAATACTAGCTGTCCCGGCGAACTTCGTACCGCCTACTTAACAGGCAAACAATGAATGTCGTGTTAACTTTTAGCTAAACAATGTAGGATTTTACTAACGTAACTGAATGAGTATAAATAAACATTACGTTAAAGTTTATTAGAATAATAAGGATTAAATAAAACTAATTCAGGTTAGGACACCATTATTATAAATTATTATTTCCAAAATCTATATTGTGGTTTTCATTGAGGTTGTGTTGTGAATGTGAACAATACGGTATTTGACTATTTTGTATATGTTTATATATTAAACTACACAATGCCTGTTATAGAATAAGAAAACAATTTTTAAAGCTACCTTTTCAAATAACAAAGTTATAAAGGTTTGAAATTCAAGATTAGACAGAGAAAGACATACTGGCATGTGACGTCACACGCCAGTACCGTCATACTTGCTGCATAGAGAAAAGCGTTGGAATAAGAGACATGTATATAGATTTTTCAAAAAATCACTATAAATCCTATTTTCAAGCGATTTAATTTTCTCTTCGCTAAACACTATCTGTATATCTATATTTTCATAATAATATTAAGATATGGCAAAATCAGGAGTTGTCAAATACCGTATTGTACAAAATTCAAGACCCAGTGCTGAAATTTCAAGATTTTTCCCTATCCCGTGAGAATATCGGGATAAAAAATAGCCTATGTGTTATTCCAGATGTCCAGCTACCTACAATACCAAAATTTCATGACTCTAAGTCCTAGCGGTTATTATTTCGAGATTTTATCTCTATTGTACCTTTTTTTGACAAATTTTAAACTTAAAATTGCTAAAAGTGGCTCCGAAGCGGTAACGTTTCGTGTGCTCTGCCTTCCCCATTTGGGAATACAGGCGTGGTGTTTGTGTGTGTGTATCCCTATCCCGTGGGAATATCGGGATAAAAAGTAGCCTATGTGTTGTTATTCCAGAGGTCCAGCTACCTACATACCAAATTTCATGGCTCTAAGCCCCGAGATTGTTATTTCGAGATTTTATCCTAGGTATCCCGTGGGAATATCGGGATAAAAAGTAACCTATGTGTTATTCCAGACGACCAGCTACCCACATACCAAATTTCACGGCTCTAAGCCCAGCGGTTGTTATTTTTGAGATTTGATCCCTATCCCGTGGGAATATCGGGATAAAAAGTATCCTATGTCCGTCTCCTGGCTCTAAGCTACCTCCCTACCAATTTTCAGCCAAATATGTTCTGCCGTTCTTGAGTTATACGTGGTGTAACTAACACGACTTTCTTTTATATATATAGATCCCTATCCCGTGGGAATATCGGGATAAAAAGTATCCTATGTCCGTCTCCTGGCTCTAAGCTACCTCCCTACCAATTTTCAGCCAAATATGTTCTGCCGTTCTTGAGTTATAAGTGGTGTAACTAACACGACTTTCTTTTATATATATAAGATTGCATGTGACCCCGGGATCAATTACCCCGGGCTGTAACGGCCGGGCCAGATGGCACTGTCACGTTGTGTCGTTCGAACGGTTTAATTTTTACACGCAGTGATTATAGGAGTCCTATATTTAGATGGAGCGCTGGTACTCTGACAGCGGTGGCGCGGCGCGGAGGCGGTACCGGTTCTAAATTCGAGCTAACATGAAACAGCGTATATCGCGCGGGAAATAAGCGTGGGGCGGTATTCATAGCGGACTCTTTCATGTTAGCTTAAATATTACAACCGGTACCGCGTGCGCGCCACGCCGCACCGCTCCGCCACCGCTGTCAGTGCGTTTCAAGCTTTATCCCAGAGGTTCCCAAACTTATTTCGTCTAGCGCCCACTTTGAAAATCAGTTATTTTGTAGCGCCCTCCATTTTTTTTCACCTTAAAAACCTCAATCCCCCCGCTATAAAAGCCCCCGCTAGGCCTCCAGCGCCCACAAGGGAGCGTTATCGCCTACATTGGGAAAGATTACTTTAACTCAATACTCATCATCATCATCATTCCAGCCTATATACGTCCCACTGCTGGGCACAGGCCTCCTCTCATGAGAGGCTTGAGCCGTAGTTCCCACGCAGGCCCAGTGCGGATTGGGAACTTCACACACACCATTGAATTGTTTCGCAGGTTTGTGAAGGTTTCCTCACGATGTTTTCCTTCACCGTAAAGCTCGTGGCAAATTTCAAATGTAATTCCGCAAAAGAATTTCGAAAACCTCAGGAGGTGTGAGCCAGGGTTTGAACCCAAGATCCTCTGCTTGAGAGGCCATAGGTCAAACCACTCGGCCACCACGGCTTCCCAATATTAGCTGCAGTAAAAGCTGAGGGTCAATCTAATCAGCCCACATCCACCCATTACTGGGTAAAGGCCCCTTCTTCACGCCCACCCTGCCCGGTCCTGTGTCAGTCTCATCCACAGCTTACCAGCCGACTGCCAGATGTCACACGGCCAACGAGCCAGCGGTCTGCCCACCATTCTTCGACCCAGTCTTGGCTACCACGTCCGAGATGACGAGTGCTCGTCACGCTAATGCCCAATAGACGACACCCTGCTGTCATCTCTATTGCAATGACATAAGATACAAATGACAACTATTGGGACAGCGACGAGCACACGTACGTTTACCTTACCTGTTAATTGCGTCTCGCCAATGTGTAAAGTTCAACAGCCCGCGTGGAAAATAAGGCCCAAGCCCTCTGATTCTGAGAGGAGGCCTGTGCCCAGCAGTGGGACCTATTATATATATAGGCTAGGATGATACAGTTTCATATTTTTCCAAATCAGTGAATACTCATCAAAGCAATAGCGATTCTCGTTGGATCGCTATTCATGGATCAGATAGAAAAACGTACAGCGAAACTCTAGCTTTGCACAAAAACATTGTTAGAATTGTGCTTTGAAAAACAATTTGTTTCCCGTGCTAGCGAAATATAAACGTTAAAAAACCGGCCAAGTGCGAGTCGGACTCGCGCACCGAGGGTTCCTTACAAATATTTTTTTTATTATATGATGTAACAAAAAATGTATGATTTTCGCAATTTTTCCTTTATCTGTGCTATATATAAGACGTTGCTTCGTACCAAATTTCAAGATTCTGGGTTCACGGGAAGTACCCTGTAGGTTTTGATTCCCTTGCGAGTGTCGAAAATTCGCAGCATAAACGGCTGTATCTTTTGATTGCGTTGGCTTAGAAGTTTGATTTCTTCACAGCTCCAAGGGACAGTAGACTTGAGTATTTGATATGAATTTCAACTTGATACCTCCACGCCTTCCTGAGAAAAAGGGTCTTGACAGACAGACAGACGGACAACAAAGTGATCCTATCCTATATCACTAGTGATCCTAGTGATCCAAAGGGTTCCGGTTTTTCCTTTTGAGGTACGAAACCCTAAAAAAAACATGTGGAGAATTTCATTTGATTTTATAAGAGTATTATGTACCAAGTTACTAGTGGTGGTCATGTGAGCTGTAGTTGGAACCTTTGTGCTACTAAATTCCATGTTGATATCCCATATATCTGACAAAAAAAACCTGTGAGCTGACTCTATTATATTATTTACTTGTTTATACGTGTCGAAATTAAATAAAATCTTTTTTTTTCTTTTTAAGTAAATTCCTTTTTCACTTTCGGACTTCTTCGCACTGTCGGCTTTGATTCACAAAAAGAATTACAGAACGATTAAATTCTAATTTACTAAATTAATATTAACCAAGTTAGGTAATATTATCAATTTTAACCACCAAAACAATTAACCCCCATTACCCACTATTAACAGCGTTAAAAGGCTATTGACCTGCACATCAACGACCACTACGCCTTATTCCTATGACGATAGGAGTCAAATTCCCACTCACACATCTCCCTACCCACTTTACCAGAAATTCGACGCCGCAGCACACAAACTAGCCCAACCACACATTGAGGCGCCACTGTCAATAGTAAATCGCATAGTGGCACTGAGTTTGCTTAGTTCCAAAATTGGCCACCAGCAGAGATTAACTTTGTCCAAACCATCCATCAAAGTAGAGCCCCCTCGAAAACAGACACGTATTACTGAATAGGGAATTGAAACCGGCGATAACTAGATTCTAGTATGTTTTGTCTCGCTCCAGCGGGTGGGTTGGGCGTATAGGCGTCCCTCTCTTTAATTAACCTCGTCATGTCAGCTTGGATGGAAAGACACTTGACGTGCCCGCGGTGACTCTGCCAATTTGACGTCAAACTTGAGAACCTTTGGCGTTATTAGGTGTCATAGAGTCATAGCGATAGAGAAGGCGATTTCAACATCATCGTCATCAATAATATTACTTTAAGTCTCGTGCGATATATTATTAACATTACTAAATTAAATGCAATTACTTCTGACAATTACTAACTCTGACTAGTAATTATTTTATTTTGATTATGATTCCGTAATTTTAAATAATATCATTTAATTGCTGTCGATAAGAAGTTTTGAAATAAATTGATTATTATTGTTGGCGACACCAAGCAAATATAAAAAAAATATTTTTTATCCATACATTCATTTCCGCATCTACGGTGTAATTAATATCATTCTCTCTCTCTCTCTCTCTCCGTTCATCTATGGAAATAATCAATGTGCTCTTAAAGAAATAAATTTCTTTTTTACTAGAATTAGTGGTTTTTATTATTAAGAAGACAAAATGACGTAGCTCCCATTCTCCCAACAAATATTATCATTATGAAAAAGATCTTTCCTGGCTTATAATCGTGACTTGAACCGTTTAAGAGTAATTTAGTTATTTTATCATCGTCTTATGAATTTGTCACAGCTGGGCATAGGTCTCGTCTCAATATGTGCTTTCTTAATGCTAATAAGGCTACGCAGGTACGCACTTCACAGCTAACTGCGCGGTTTTAGCGCGCTGTCTCGTTCTCAAGCGTTCCTAAAACCGCGCACTAAAACCGCGCGGTGTACCGCATAGTGCATATTCTTAATATTATCAAATCAGATTTTTTTCTTTGAAATTTGTTTTAACAAAACATTTTACCTTTATGCTGGTCATATTTCTCAGTTTTTGAACGTATATTAGAAGTTTTATGGTAAATGAATCAATAGGTATGGTCGAGCAAGAAAGGGCTTTACCAATTTTAATGACAGTTCCTACTTCAGAAATAAAACAATAAGAGTGAGTGATCGACTTGCGATTAAAAATAGGCCTAAGGGTAAAATACCTTAGGGTTGTAAACCAATTTCTTGGTAAGCAGGTAATAAAAATTGTTAACTATAAAAAAAACACAATCAAAATTAAAAATAAAAATAATAATAAAGTAATACTAAATATCAAATAAAATTTCTTGTTCGACTTTACATCTACTATAGGGGTATCACAAACCACGACTCCTACTTTCCAAATTACATTCGAACTCCGTCCAGCAGAAACGAAAATTATTTTCGTTTTAAAAGTAAGGTAGAGTTCACCAATGGACGAACTCCTGCTTGCAAAGGTTGGATGGCAATTGCGATAGCGACAACGATGGCAACTGTCACGTGACATGACACGTAATAAGGTGTATCGTGCATCGTCTCCCGTTGCACTGACAGTTCATTACACGAATAGTTTGCCGATAACCGGCTATTTTCATCTTAACTACAGGCAGAATATTCTGCCTGTACTGTACAGTCGAGGGTATAGATACAGCCATAGCGTCAAATATATGTGTAGTGGATAAAAATAATCAAGCCTGATTTACGAGTAGAATGACAATTGACTATTATAATATCAAGATGGTGGCGAACGCCGTGTGACGTAAAGAACTGCCGGTTGCGGTGCACGTGGACGGGCTTGTTGGCCGGAGCGTCATTCTACTTCGGACTGTAGGGACGACAACACCTGGCTCAGTGGCGTAGCTACCGGAGGGCTAGACGGGGCGGTGCCCCGGGGCCCCCAAGCTCAGGGGCCCCTTCGGACTCTGACTTACAAACTATAAATGACAAATCTGGAGTACGTCGAATTCGGAACACGACGAATATGGAACAAACTACCTATTTTATATAATTTAGTTGGGGGCCTTGTTTATTTTTGCCAACTTCACACGCACCATTGAATTGCTTTGCAGGTTTGTGCAGGTTTCATGATGTTTTCCTTCACCGCAAAGCTCGTGGTAAATTTCAAATGTAATTCCGCACGTGAATTTCGCAAAACCCAGAGGTGCGAGCCGGGGTTTGAACCCACGACCCTCTGCTTGAGAGGCTATAGGTCAAACCACTAGGCCACCACGGCGGTGTACACTACGTGTACACTACAATACAATTACTATTGATTGTACCATCAGCCAAATCTAGCCTGTCACCTACCGATATCCTGTGTCGCCTCTTACGAGAGGTGTAATTCTAACCCGACACCACACGCGTAAATACTCAAAAAAAAGGACCTTTTGTTTTATTCAGGGGGTTGCAACCAAGTTAGCCTGCACTTTACATACAACACTGCTTACGAGTGTGAAGTGTGATGAAATGAATAAATTGATATTAAATTTGCATTTCGTTTGTATACAAAGTGAAATCAGTACAATTGTTGTCGTACAAACAATTACAGTTTCAATCAATCGAGGTTCGTTTTTAGTCTTTGACATTCCGAAAATACAAACTGAGACATGCACATGAAAACATGCACAGGAAAACCAGAAAAAGAGACCAGCGCTGGGAATCGAACCCAGGTCCTCAGCATTCCGTGCTGCGTGCCATACCCCTACACTACCACTGGACAGGAGTACAGACACGAATTTCTCCTATGCACACATATCTCTGGTTGCTTATTTCTACTACGCTACTTAAGCACATTCTAATTAAAAAGCATTATTAAGCATTTCTTTGACATTCGTTTGACACGTTGTCTTACTTCCTGTACAAGTCATTGGAGCGTCTGCCAAATTAGATCAGCTTGACAGGTACTGATTCCCTACTACGTGTACTCGTGTACAGGTATATTTGCAGGCTTCGTCGGTACCGCCAGAATCCACGGTACATTAATATTGTAGTACAGGTATAAAATGATGGCGCGGGAACTTTACACCTGCTATCGACAGATGCGGGCCCGCGGGAACTAAGAACTTTGCGAATATTCTTTTTATAAGCAAACAGAAGGTACGAAATTCGAATTTCGTATCGTATCGTCCCTCTCACTCTTATTAAATATTAGCGTCCGCGGGACGGCAAAATACGAAGTTCGAATTTTGCACTTCGTACCTATAGCCTGAGCTCGAAATGTGTACAGTAGATGTAATTTCATCTTTTTATGTGGCTAAATAAGAAACAACACAAGCTGAGATATGAGGTGCATAGGAGACATTCGTGTCTGTATCGTTGTCCAGCGGTGGTGTAGCGGTATAGCACACGGCACGGAATGCCGAGGACCTGGGTTCGATTCCCAGCGCTGGTCTTATTTTTCTGGTTTTTCTGTGCATCTATATTTCAGTTTGTATTTTCTATACCAGTATAATGTTTTTGGCAACTGAGATATCAACATGCCACGGCATGGTACCATCAGCTAAATATGTGGTCTGCCACCCTAAAGCTGGTAATCGTTTGCATGTCATAAAACAATAATGCCAATAGACGTGTCTGTCAACTTGAAAGTTCGACTTTAGCGACATATTCTTTTGACAGGAACTTGTTTAAACATTGGTAGACCACTTATTTGGCTGATGGTACCACAAAGGTTCCGCTCTGGTACCTACATTATTCAGTTTCTTCGACTGTATGTATGTACGCAAGTCTATATCTTTGATGCTCTCTGTAGCATAAACAGCTAGATGATTTTCAACATATGCGGTAGCAAATGAAAGCTAGTATAATAGACCTTTCCAAATTACTGGCACCTGAGGTATTCCATCTTAGGCCTCTAGGTTGGCAACGCATCTGCAAGACCTCTGGCGTTGCAGATGTTTATGGGCGGTGGTGATCTCTTACCATCAGGAGACCCACTTGCTCGTTTGCCATCCAGTCGAATAAAAAAAAAAAAAATGATATAACGTAGTTATTTTAAGCGATAAAACGTACTTAACAGACAGAAAGACAAAGTTATTTTCACATTCGATCCGACCGAACTCAATGTTTTAGATTATCGCGGTCAATACTAATTTTGTGAATAAAATTCGGGTTTTGTTCGGGTGTGCCGAAATATCGAGCTTCAGTAAAATCACGGTACGCGGAACACAACTCGAATTTAATTTGATCCGAACATTAGCAAAACATGAAACTATCCGGTACAATATCATTTAATATACTCATACGAGTATATTAAATGATATTGTACCGGATAACCTCTTAAATCGACGATCGATGCGCGAGCAGAGCGGCGGCGCGCCAGTGTGCGTGTTGCAGCAACCGCTGAATTGCGTCGCTCCTAGGAAGAAGGGCTACGAATTAGCCCGAAACATGTCGAGCTATACTCAATTTGAGACGTGAGTTATCCAGTACAATATCATTTATTAGAAAAAATTAAGGTAGGATTACCGTTTTTTTATCAAATGTTTCTAAAGCAACAGTCCTAAGTTTACAGAGTCCCTTGTACGTAACTCTGATATCGAATACCGAATCGAAGAATGAAGACCATCCGGCGGGGCCTCAACTTCAAGTCCCGTACACCTCGACGGTTTCGGATTAAAACGTGTTTCTATGATTTCCAGGTATTTCAACTGTGTTTCTGTTTTTTTTTTA
>NC_133493.1:12145182-12145926 GCF_025370935.1 Choristoneura fumiferana
ATCGGGATAAAATAGCAGTTTTAAAATCTACGATTAAAAAATATGAAATTGGCACGATTGCTCTACAGCTCCAGAACAGGAAACTAAAGTACATATGTTGTATTTTTTTAAAGTATTAACCTAAGCGGTCCCTCGACACGGGCAGACGCTTAGATAAAAAAATATTACTAGGAAAGGTACTTATACTAAATTAACTTAGGCTAATTTTGCGGGAAATCAGAATAGTCCCCGCGAGATAGGGATAAAGGAATTCTTTGCAGATGAAGTCGCGGGCAACAGCTAGGTAGTGCATAATTATTACTTTTTAGTTGTCTTTTTTGGCGCGTATTTTTGTCGGCATTTTTATATTATTATTTTTGCTGGCGTGTTTTTATGTCGGGGTTTTTAAATTTTTTTTGATTTTTTTTATTTCATGTATTTTAAACTTTATTTTTTTTAAGTGTATTAGTGTATTGGATATCCTGGCTGCAGCATCAGCTCATCTTGTTGCCACCAGTGCATTGTTTGTAGAATTAAATACTGATCAAAAGGAATCAAACACGACATATCTGCTATTATTTTTTCAAGAGTATACTGGTATGCTTGATATCCTGGCTGCAGCATCAGCTCGTCGTGATGCACCACTGCATTATATGTAGAATCAATTACTGATCAAAACGAATCCAACACGACATATGTGCTATTATTTTATAGAGTGTACTAGTGTGCTGGATATCCTGGCTGCAGCATCAGCTCATCCTGTTG
>NC_133493.1:12146026-12155525 GCF_025370935.1 Choristoneura fumiferana
GATCTGGGCGTTTTCAGAAAAAGTTGTTGAAATGACTTTTTTTTAGATTTGGATGAAATTTCGTTTACTCAGAATCAGGAGCACTTTCGATTGTAATAGGAGAAAAAAAGTGTCCCAGGTTTTTCATATAATTTTGTGTTATCCATTACACTACCGCCACAGAAACGTGTATGAAAACAGTAACGTAATGGAATAAAAAATCTTGGGACACTTTTTTTCGAAATCGAAAGTGTTCCTGATTCTGAGTAGGAGCACGAAATTTCGTCCAAATCTAAAAAAAAGTAATTTCAACAACTTTTTCTGAAAACGCCCATATGCCTAAACGTCACTAGGCAAATTGTTAAACAGTGAATTTTGAACGATAGGGCGGATGTCCCATAGCCAATTCATGAAATGGCGCCATTTCACGATATGCTAGGAATTTCGTGATCTGGCGGATTTTACGATCGGCCGCCGACATAGACAAGCAGAGTACCGGCCCTTGTGCGTGCCGGCCACGGGCACAAAGACTGAGACTCTCGTAAGGTCGATGACTCGAGGGAGGTTAGACGGTATCGCAATGTGCTTGAGACAGACACTATCTTAAGGTTAGATACACACTTATTTTTTTCTGCAATTTCTTGCAAGGATAAAGTTTATAATTAGAACGTTTTTCATACATATATTAACGAGCAAGTGGTAGGACCAAGGCAAGGCAAGGCCCGCCCGGATTGCTAAACCCATCTTGCTCGCTAATCCTGCCGTGAAGCAGCAGTGCTTGCACTGTTGTGTTTCGGCGTGGAGAGTAAGACAGCCGGTGAAATTACTGGCTCTTGAGGTATCTAGCACTAGGTTGGCAGCGCATCTGCATTACCCCTGGTGATGCAGATGTTTATGGGCGGTGGTGATCTCTTACCATCAGGAGACCCACTTGCTCGTTTGCGATCCAGTCGAATAAAAAAAAAGAGCAGTTCTTGAATATAACACGTCTTAAAATTAGTTCAAAATATTGCAGTGTTAGGCCTCCAACAAGATGGAGCGACGACTTGGTTAAGATCGCGGGATCGCGGTGGATGCGGAAAGCACAAGACCGGTCTGAGTGGAGAGCCTTGGGGGAGGCCTATGTCCAGCAGTGGACGTCTTTCGGCTGACATGATGATGATGATGATTGCAGTGTTCACCCTTATTAACCATATTGTAATAATTTCGCAATCACGTCATGAGTTGTAAAGTCCTTACGAGTGTATGTATACCAAGGCTGCGAACTGCGGACCATGACTTTTTATAGAACAAACCGTCCTAGTTTGGGGAAGGTCTATCAAAAAAAAAAACTCAATAATAGTGTTTATGATGAAAACATCTGAATGAATCAAATATACCGGGTGTGGCCTGTAATACAAGCAAATAATTAAACCAGATCGTACTCGTTAAACTGAACAACATTTAGTACATCGACTTTTAAAAATAATCTGATTTCAATTTTTATTACACTTTTAAGTTTATTTGAAGAAGTAATTGAAAGCAAAATGCTTGATGTTTGTAGCGTGACAGGCGACGTCAGTTGTATTCTAAGATGGCGCACATTGATAGCAGTATTTAATTTGTATGAAAAAGGGAAAATTCAGACTCCATTATTTTTAAAAGTTGTTCAGTTTGACAAGGAAGATCTATGTTTTAATTTTTTGGTCGTATTACAGGCCACACCCGGTATATTTACTTACTATTGTCGTCATCCTAATTGATCTAAAAAAAGTCAATGTTTTTTTCCTCAAGATTTGTTTTTCCATCACGGCAGTGAAATTTTATTATTTTTATTTAATCATTAAAATATTTAACAAAAAATGATAAGAATAGATAATTGTTCTGTCTCTGTTTATTGTGACAAAACAAACAGAAACAGCATCACATCACAGATCTATATCTGTCACATAAAATATATCAATGAGTGGTAAAACAAGCCCTTAACCTAATAATAACTACACATCAACAGCGATAATTTCTATAGTTACAGAATTCCTAATATCAAATTTCCATAATGAATTCGTTATAATTCCAGCCAATGAACGCTGGCCATATTCGGACGGTCGTCAGTTTTGAATATCGAATGTGGTGTTCAATTTGAAATTGGTTCGTTTCGAACAATGCCGGGCGTAATTGTTTTATGCGGAAATGATCGGACTCTGGAATTAGGGACAAAGGAATTGGCGGGATAAGTTTGGAGTGGAGTATATTCGATTTTATCGAGTTGTATGATAAAGCTGTCGTGGCCCAGCGGCTTGGCTGTCGCCTCGGACGCGGAAGATCGCTATTTCAAACCCCGATTTGCAATTTCTGTGTCGATTCATATTGTATTGTGTATTGTTGCAGAATAGATGTTAGCACCGGTGGTGTGGCTGACTGGGTTGGTCAGATATACCAGAATCGTTATTTCTTAGTAAAAATATTTCTAGGGAATAAAAGTATTTGGAAATTTTGCTAATTAGGAAATAGCGAGCCAGTAGTTAAAGATCGACGTATTTCGCACCAATTCGTGGTTCTTTGTCAAGGAGAGCTGAAATGACGACGGACGGTTGGTTTTCCATTTGAGCTCTCCTTGACAAGGAATCGCTAACTGATTTGAAACAAGTCGAGGGTACCTTGACTACTAATTTCGAATCAATCAGTGGTTTCTTGTTTAGGAGAGCTTAAACGGAAAACCAACCGTGAACGTTCGTTATGCAGCGTTTCGTAAACCCGAAACAATGTTCGAAGCGTTTGAAAATCCTTTACACGTTTGCATATAGGTGCTTTTGCCGAAAAACTGGCGACATGCCATCTACCGACATGTTGAGTTTATTGCCGAGCTACTAGATACTTCGATCGAGAACAATACAACTAAAAACATACAGTCGAATTGAAGTCCTCCTTTTTTGAAGTCGGTTAAAATACTATTTATTGAACACCATAGAGCAGTATAATGAGTTTACAAATATACATGAAGTACAGACTATAGGTAAGGTAGTTTTAGCGCTTAAGAGCAATCTCTCCCAGACGTCCAATTAGATATAAATAGAAACTAATACAAATACATTAAGTAGGCGGCGTAAAAGAATAAACAGAGAAACGAAAAACGAAAAACAGCAATATTAAAATTAATAAAAACGTCATACGAATCGATCAATACATAATATATTATACAAGATGTTAATTAAATAACTGAAAACCAGAAAGTAGTGGCCAGATTCGAGAGTAGATTCGATTACACTATGTTTTAAATGAGGTTGTGTTTGTGTCTTTAAATTCCTTTTTTACCGTGCCCAGTATATAAGTTACGACTGCAACAGGCGCCAATTAAATATTTTAGCGAGTTTGCGTACAATTTCGATAATTTAATACTGGCCGTTTTGCTGCCAATGTGTTGATTTTCTTCTAAAAAACATCAAAGCACAACTGACAAATACATATTATGAGTGGTGTTAGAAATAAAGTAGAATTACTGACTTAGCAAAACACACGAATATCTTTTAAAATAATGAAGATATTCAAAAAATAAAAAAGTATTTTTGGGGTGTCTGACGTTCAATTAACACCTTGTATATTTATGTTCGTACAGCACATGCCTTAAACAAAAAAATATTAGTGGGCAATGTCAAAAAGGCTGTTATTTTAAAATGAATTTAATTATGCGACAAATTACGTTTAAAAAGCTCGTAATGTATATAATCGTAGTTCAAGAAGGAAATAAAAAAAAACCTCGATATTTATCAAGGCAAAAACCAATTACCAGACTGTATACAGCTTTTGCCATCAATTACATCGATAGACGATAGCGTCTAGTTTCAATAGTTATTTAATAAACGCAAAAGCTGTACACAAAAACATACTTTCTCACCTGACTTTAAAGTTCTTTATTCGTTGAAAAGTAAAATTAAAACAAGGAATTTCTCCCGCTTTTCCTCCGGGAATGTCTTCATGTCTAAACAGGATGCAGTAAAACTGAGGAAAGCGTGAAATTTACTGCACCTTTAACTCTCTAGGGCACTGAAGTGTTTGGCGTTTTGTACTTTTTTTTTGCACCATGCTTCTAACGCTAATCAATGTACAGTTAATTTTTTTTTTTCTAAAAATGTAAAATGTATACGCGATAGAAAACATGCAGTTTTCTGATCATTCAAAAACTTTTAGAGATGACTAGGTTTTTTTTTATCGAACAATTTACAAGTAATCGTGTTTCTACAGTGCATTTATTGTGTATTTACTCAATAATTAAGATATTTATCTTATATGAGTTTCAAAACTAAACCTTTCTTTGTAATGATACATCAAGAGATATAAATGAATATTCATATTCATATTTATTCATTCAAATTCATGCTCATTACATTATAAGATGGTAGTTTTACAAGACGGTAGGTACATGACACCCTGTAAGGGTATAGAATGTCTATCTATTAAAATGTTTACTTATATTTATTTATGACACATTTTATATAATTCTTATTAATCTCTTCTTATCTTAAATTATTCATGTTTAATGACAATTTCTTTAAACTATTATAATTATATATAATACCAATGCACTAGATGCTCGGCTCGGTCTTAACCTCTGACTAAAAGAGAAGACGCAAAAGAGGGGTGTTATAAGTTTCACACTTTCACAACAATACGGTCTGTCTGTGGCATCGTAGCTCTTAAACGGATGGACCGTTTTCGATGCGTTTTACGTGAAAGCGAATATCCAAGCGGTGGTTTTAGCTATGTTTTATTGTGTGCAGCCGATTTGAAGATATTTAATTTTAAACAACAATGTCGGGGGTTTTGAACTTTTTAAATTTTTGAGGTTATAGTAGATGTTGCCCGAAGCTGTGTGTTAATCTAATTTATAACTTATAACTATAGGTATATATATGTAATAAGTACCGAATTTTATCATAATCTGAGCTATTTTGCATGAGGGGGTAACAAACTTGCAAATTTTAAATAATAGTCATCGAGTTTCATGCTACCAGGCATTCAGTTTTTATCCAACGCGCGGCCCGTCGAGCTAGCGGACGCCGTGACCATATTGCTTCAAATATTTGCGTGTTGTTTTCTCTTTTATACAGTATTTAGTTTAAAACTTGTGTTGCTCTCGTCATTACCACCTACCCGCTTTAGTTCATAGATTTTTGTTCACCATATATGTTTGTGTGGTACCCTTAGATTTAAGTTAAATTAATATTGTTTTCTCTATAAGTGTATTTTTTGTAAATCTTTTGAGAAAATAAATATTTTAAACCATAAACCATCATTGTTGAAGATTGCAAATTTTAAATAATAGTCATCGAGTTTCATGCTACCAGGCATTCAGTTTAACCCCCGACGCAAAAAGAGGGGTGTTATGAGTTTGACCGCTATGTGTGTCTGTCTGTCTGTCTGTCTATCTGTCTATCCGTCTGTCTGTGGCACCGTAGCTCTTAAAGGAAATGAGTTTTTTTTTAAATTTAAATCAGGTTTTCTAGCAATGGTTTATTCTTCTTTTTTATCAAATTTTATTTTAATCTGTGACTATTTTTTTTTTTTTTAAGTACTTACCTAATTTTTAACATTGTAATGGACAACTTTAAAAAGCCGTGGTGGCCTAGTGGTTTGACCTATCGCCTCTCAAGCAGAGGGTCGTGGGTTCAAACCCCGGCTCGCACCTCTGAGTTTTTCGAAATTCATGTGCGGAATTATATTTGAAATTTACCACGAGCTTTGCGGTGAAGGAAAACATCGTGAGGAAACCTGCACAAATCTGCGAAGCAATTCAATGGTGTGTGTGAAGTTCCCAATCCGCACTGGGCCCGCGTGGGAACTATGGCCCAAGCCCTCTTGTTCTGAGAGGAGGCCTGTGCCCAGCAGTGGGACGTATATAGGCTGGGATGATGATGAATGGACAACTCGCATTTGTATTCAATGACATGTGTTCCGTTAAAGTATCTGTAAATAGTTTATAAAATGGCTCTAACTGTAATATACATGATGTGTATGTACTTTATAAATAAATAAATGGTTTTTAGACATTTCAAATCGGTTTAGCCGTTTTTGAGATATTGACCTTTGGCTGACGTAGGTCACGTTCTAGGTTACTCTATTTATGAGTATGTCATGTTCCAGGTTAGTCCTTTTATAAGTAGGTCAAGTTCTAGGTAAGTCATTTTATGAGTAGGTCATGTTCTAGGTAAGTCATTTTCTTGGTAGGTCTTTGAAGTGACAAAGTCGGGGGCTTTCCAACTTCTTGTTGGTTAGGTTATTTTTAACGGTAAAAATATTTAGCGGTCATGAACAGGCTTAAAAGCGTTTAAAATAAGCCTCCTCGTAACATTATAGGTACTGCGCATGAGTCATTGTACGGAGGAGAGCTGATAAAATTGATGTCGTTCCGAAGCCGCGACTTGAAACGACATCGCCGGCCAATGGCAAACGGAGGGTCAGCAGAAAAAAAGATAAATAAACATAAACTGTAAGTGGGTAATTTTAAAATTTTACTCAGAACAAAAGAATGTTGCTCGTAACATAACTAGAGTGACTACAAAACTAAGACCTACTAGTAACTAAAAGTTAGGCGGCGTCTTACAAAATCAGTTTTTGTAATATTAGCATAATTTTGGTTCCTAATTAGTAAATTTTGGTTAAACGTCAAGTGTACAAGCTTTGCGGTGAAGGAAAACATCGTGAGGAAACCTGCACAAACCTGCGAAGCAATTCAATGGTGCGTGTGAAGTTCCCAATCCGCACTGGGCCCGCGTGGGAACTATGGCCCAAGCCCTCTTGTTCTGAGAGGAGGCCTGTGCCCAGCAGTGGGACGTATATAGGCTGGGATGGTCAAGTATACAGTCAAACTAGCTCAGCTATCCTTTTTTTTCAATGAACACTGTTATATATTTGTATGGAGTTGCCACTCTGACCATGCGTTATTACAAATATTGAGCATCTTTTTTCGATTCCGATAGTCAATAATAATCTGCTTGCTACTTTGACGCAGGTGTTACTAAGAGTGTTGGTGTGGTTTAACGCAATCAAACTGCACTTTTGAGGTTTTTTGGGATTTATTAAGATCAAAATGATCTACGAGCGCACACACAGTACAGAGGCGTTGACAGAAGAAAAAGTTGCTACTTATATCTAAAAAATATTAGCTACTAAATTAATGTTGCCAAAACAAAGAGCTACCTTCGTACCAAATTTCAAGTTTTTATGATAACTGAAACCCTACAGGTTTTTTGGTTACGGCAATGGCGTGGAAACACCTTTTTTAGTCAATATATCTTTTGATTGAGTTCACTTAGAAGTTTGATTGTAGCAGACACCTTGATACATTCACAAGTTTCTGAGATAAAGGGTCTTGACTGACGTACCATCAGCCAAATAAGTGGTCTATCAATTTTCAAACGAATATGTCGCTAAAGTCGAACTTTCAAGTTGACGGACACGTCTATTAGCATTATCAGAAGCATTTTGCTAAAATATATTTGGCAACCGTAGTTGCTCAAAGCACGTGAGTGGTTATAATACAACTTTATTATCAACCACACACCACACAATAATTTGGCTGATGGTACAATAAAGTGAATCTGTATAAGGGTTTATTTCGTTTTTTCCACTTTTACCCCCATTTTTTCTTCGGTTCATAAATAGCGTAGTAACAAGCACAAAATAATAATGTCACAGGTTTTATAATGTAACCGATTCGAGTTTTATTTTAATTTGTAGGTGTATTCTACTTCATCTTCAAAATACATATCCAATTTTAAGTCCGATGACATTTTATTTTTAACAAAGTGTGAAGAAAAGCGCGAAAAATGGTACGCACCGGGAGCGTCACTATTTATATAACACCTTAATATACTGTTCGTAAGTTCTTCCGTTCGTTTGCAAACCGTATGTAATAACAAGCGCCCATAGAGGAGATAGTGGCTCTCTCAATAAGAGCATTCGAGTAAAATCATAATACGACCGGAGCGGAAGGATCGTATGGTTCAAGGCACAGGCGTTCATTCATCATCATCATCATCCAGCCTATATATGTCCCACTGCTGAGCACAGGCCTCCTCTCAGAACAAGAGGGCTTGGGCCATAGTTCCCACGCGGGCCCAGTGCGGATTGGGAACTTCACACGCACCATTGAATTGCGTTGCAGGTTTGTGCAGGTTTCCTCACGATGTTTTCCTTCACCGCATAGCTCGTGGTAAATTTCAAAATGTAATTCCGCACATGAATTTCGAAAAACTCAGAGGTGCGAGAGCCGGGTTTGAACCCACGACCCTCTGCTTGAGAGGCGATAGGTCAAACCACTAGGCCACCGCGGCTATTATTGTTAAAAAAATAATGAAGGCGTTATCATTGTTAAAAAAATAATGAACTATAAACAATTATGACGGCACCGAATATGGATATGTTAAGCACAGTAGTATCTAGTAATGGACAGCATGGATTCAATGCCTTATAGCTTTTTTTTTATTCGATTGGATGGCAAACGAGCAAGTGGTCTCCTGATGGCAAGAGATCACCACCGCCCATAGACACCTGCAACACCAGGGGGATTGCAGATGCGTTGCCAACCTAGAGGCCTAAGATGGGATACCTCAAGTGCCAGTAATTTCACCGGCTGTCTTACTCTCCACGCCGAAACACAACAGTGCAAGCACTGCTGCTTCACGGCAGGATTAACGAGCAAGATGGTGGTAGCAATCCGGGCGGACCTTGCACAAGGTCCTACCACCTGCAATAGCTCACCATTCATGAACTTTACCAGTTATGATCATCAGTTATCTGCACATGTGTTATTAGTTTTAGAAAACGTAGCGTCCGTTTCTTAATATTGGGTTACCGGAAAAATATTCCATTATTGGTTCCTGTCCATGACTGGTGCCCTCACTTATTTTATTATTATTATTGGCCGTCCTAGGTACCGCTGGAGGGACGAGGTCCTGAAAGTCCTTTTGGATCTCGGGGTCAAAGGCTGGCAGGAGCTGGCTTAAGATCGTAAAGCATGGCGTAATGGTGTTGGAGGCCAAGACCCACTTTGGTAGCGCCCTGATAGTAAGTTAGTAGTAAGTAAGTATTAAAAATATTGTGCTTACCTATTAGGATAATGTACATTCACGCAGCTCTTTCATCCTCCTCCCTCCCTCTTCAATCGGAGCGCGAAGAAGCTACAGACGCGCACTTGCTCCGGCGCAAACGTAAAGGGTCCATTATTCGAGCGTTTATTCCGTATGATTTACATGGGCACATTTTTGTAGACATAGTAGAAGATTCTGTTTAAGTTTCCAGGTTATCTAGTAAAAATCCGCAAATCCGTAAATATCAGTTCCACTGGAAATTCATATTAAAATGTGACCATGAAAATTGAGGCAGTTGAAACGCCCAAACAATTACTCAGGAGGAGGTGGAAAACGCAGCTTATTGCCGCAAATCGCCTGTTCCCCAGTAGGTCACGCGCGTTTATTACCCTCTCTGGCGCGGTTCCCCAGCATAAAGGACTTTTGCCATGCGGGAGCGTCATGGGTGAATGTCC